>NW_019416709.1:0-52752 GCF_000390285.2 Anoplophora glabripennis | reverse complement strand
TTGTTGTATTTGTTACCAATTTTTTTCAAAACCGATTTATCTCGCAAACCGTTCATTTTTTCGAAATAAATAAAGAGTACCATTTGTAAAGAAAAACCTTCAGAGTATTTAATAATAATATTTTCAGTTTGATAAAATTACTTCTGTCAAAATTTTGAGAAAAATTGTGATAGGGCCAGTCCGTTTCTGGACACCTGATAATAGCAAAAAGTTGATTTTAGCATCAAATCGTAGAGCTCCATGTGTAATACAACGTACGAAAATTTTATTAAAATATACAGGGTGGTTTCAAAGTTATAACCCTAAACGTTAATTTCTAGGTACCCCTTTGACCCCCCATAACTACGTTAGGGGGCACATTAGGAAAAACAATTATAGGAAGGACTAGTTTTATTTTGACCTCCCCTATACACTCCCGAGAGATTAGGAGGTACTTACCGGACACCCTGTATAGTTAAATAAAAAATGATGAAAAAATGACACCAAAATGAAACCAATGTTATTTTGGTAGGTTCACATTTACCAAATTTTCAAAAAGTTTTCAAAATGCCTTCCGTTATGGTCAAGGTACACTTCTTTTTCAAATGACCCCATAAATGAAAGTTGCGCGAAATCAAATCTAGCAATCCGACTGGCCACGCGACTGGAAAGTTCTGACGAAGCCACCTTCCAGGAAATTACTGACTTAAATCAATTTAGAATAATTCTGGCATTATAACAAGAAGCACTATCATGGAACTACCACATGTTTTGACGAATTTCCTTTACATCACCTACTAAATTATTTAGAATGTTAGTTAAAAACTATAAATACTTCCATTTCCTGTAAAAAATTTGAAAATCTTCGTAATAATCAGTTACAAATAGAGGCTTTAAAAATATGGAGGTATAGCTGCTGTAATTTTAAAATCCTCCAAAATAAATAAATAAACAAAATAAATTTCTTGATTCCTACATTGTACTGTAAAGTCAGTCTACGAATGTGGTTCGAGGATTGTTTGCAGTATTATATAAAAGTGCATTTCAATGTCTGTAGGCCGTTCTCAACCGTGAATATGAAGTCCACTATTAAAAAAACCGTGATCTTGAAGTTCCTGAACTACATGGACGAATGTGCGCCTATTCGGGAAATGATCCATATAAATACCATAAGAATTGAAAGAGTTCCCCTAGGCTTCTCCGTAGTAAATGATGCACAATAACAACTGTTTATTACACTTGAAACGAAGTCAAGTCTTATACATATATTTATTTTATGCGTTTTATTGGTGTTACTTTAATGAGTAAAAATGTTGGTCATGCAAAATTTCGAAAAAAATTATTAGACAAAGTTTTCATTTGATGAGTTGGGACAGCCTGTATGTGTTAGGTTAAATAGAAAAAAACTACTGATTCAATAGAGAAGTCTTCTTTTTTTTGATGATTTTTATAATTTACCACTTTTTCCGCGATTAATGCACAATTTTTATTTTTATTAGATACCAATTAAGGCTACTTGATTAGCTTGCTTGATTATAGTTACTGGTATATTCAACGAAAATATCTCAATTACTGTAAGAATGCTATTTAGTCCTTTGTTATTGAGAATTCCACATCACATTTCCATTTTAACAGTCTGACCTACATAAAATTTATATTTTGAGTCTAGAACAAGTAATATGCTGCAAAGAGATAAATAAACTAGTATCTTTGTGTTATTCAACACATTTCTCGAGGGCTTAAAGTATGAAAGCGACTCAAATCAGGAACTCTATTTTCTTCATAAAAATACAATCAAACTTGTTGAATATAAATTTCTATTGATATAAGTACTAAAATATATTTTACTTACAGAAAACAAAAATTTTAAGCAGGAAGGTATGTTTTCCCTATAGGATATAAGAAAATCACTTTCCGTGACTGATCTTTGCATGAACCTGTACTATATACTTTTGTATATGTACACTGTAAAACAATGTCACTCAAATTTCACTCAATTTTACTTAATAATGTATCAATTTCTGTCCACACCCGATTGAGTGAAATTTTCACTCTATTAGTATGAGCACAACTGAGTGAAACTATTGCATCAGTTCAAAAATAAATCACTCATAAATGATTTATTAGGATATACCTTGTGCAAAACCATACTTATCGTATCAACTTCAACGTCACCTGTTACGTGGGTGTTGTACAACAATAATGAAAACGTAATATTGACAGTTGGTAGAAGGAAGCACAAAAACAAACGCTTAGGTGGGGAATTCTGGAAGGAAGCCTAGATAGTTGAAGTGAGTACAGTGTGGAGATGGGTAGTAAGACGATCGGCGGGCAGTGTGGCAAAGTAGTGAAAAATTAAAAGTGTTTAACCGGTTAGCAGGTAACATTCTTTAAGTACTTTGTTGTTAATTGTTCTATGTAATCTTATGCTTGTGATGATTATNTAGAATACGCGTGCATAAAATGGAGCAGGAATATGCCGCGTTTTTCTCAATTTCGCGTTGAGAGAAGAAAAACGCGTGCATAAAAGAGGTCTTAGTAATAGGGAACACGCCACGCAGGCTGGCGGAGTACACAGCAATTGGATGTTGTAGCGAAACAGCTGATTTCCTAGTCGTCAACTCGTCCCGATTTGCAATTACTTTCAAAATCGAAGTGCAACAGATCTCAACTTTATTAAGACTTTATTGACGAATAAGTGAGTATTTTTTAGCCCTATTTGTAAATAAGTAAGTTATAAGTTGCACAATAAGGTATACGCACTACAAACTAAATAATTACCTCCTTGAACATATGTGATATTAAAAACTTATATTCAATTATAAAACAGTGAAAACGTTAAGGATAGTGACAGTTAAAGTTAGGTTAGTGACAGAACAGTACGGTAGGTCAAGATTCACTCTCGATGTAGGTCAGCGGTCAAGAGTGGTCCAAAAAGGGGTTTAAATAATGATTTGAAAATATTTTTTTTTCAACGTAAATATGTATTTTAAATTTTTTTAATCGCGCGTTCGTATTTTACTCATTTTTCCCTATATTCTATTAAAATTAATTACATTATGATTGAAACAACCTGTATACTCGATAACATGTCACTGGGTGATAATGTGATTAATATGTTTGGTTGTCTCAAACCAGGTCTATGTAAATTTACACCTTAATTGGTATATTTACATCAAACAATTAGGAGTAATAAATTTTAAAATGTACAATGTAAAATGTAAGAAAAGTATATATATACGCTCAAACCTGTAATTCTACACAATGTGTCATGTATGTTCACTTCATTTACATTTATCGTGTATAAAAATCATTACATAGGTATAATTATACTTAATTTATACACAATTTTGGTCACTGTAGCGCAAAAATGCAATAAGTAATAATAATTGGTGATTTAATCCATGTAAATGGCAAATAAAACTCTACTCAAATTGATACGTTAGGTTAAAATTAATGATCTGATACACATCTCTATCTTAGTAGACAAACAGAACCACGTTGCCAACCAACGGGGCCACGTTGAGTAGATGACCCAAGTTTTGCCTTTTTATTTAAATATTAATTAATCAATTTATTTATTTATTAAAAATACACATCCAACAGACGATGCCCAATAGCAGGATATGTTAAGTCTAGTAATAAAATATAAAAAAAGTTAAAAGACAGAAAAATTAACTATGAAAAAATAGACAAAAAAAATAGTACAAACTTACAAATAACACATATATAAAGAACAAAATAAAAAGGCAACAAACTATAAAAGACAGATATGACTTACATAAGTAAAGCATTTTTTATATCAATAGGCAAACAACAAAAAATATAGACATTATTTTCTATCTTACTGTACTTCGAAACAATTTGATACAATGGTGATACTACTAGGATGTTACTACGTGCTGCGGGTAGACTAAAAACATTATTACTTTTAGCTGTAATATTTAGAAAATGGTTAAATTTAGTGCCTACGTCACATAATAACTTTTTGTCTGTCTAGATCCAACCTATCATTTGTTAAAATAATGACAATCAATCCCCTTACACCCTGTATAAAACGTGAATAAAATTTGGAGAAACTCAATACGACGACTAATATAATTAACTAATTTGTGACATGAATATCAGCAAAATATATTTAATTTTGTGGCTATATAAATATTATCAGTTTCAAATACATTTTGCCATTGTCTACCTAAGAGATTTAATTAACCTCGGTAACTTCCAGTCTAGTTTTCGAAGTTAACTTCATTTCAGAATTAGTTTTCAGCCTTTGCAACACTTTCAGCTGTTATATACACTCTTGGGAATATCACCACAGTCAGCAGCACGACAGTTTTCCATTAAAATGTTTCACTACAATTCTATAACCGATAATTATATATGCAAATCACGCTGGGTCCATACGGCGGCATTGATAATTTTCCAACATGTCGCCGCAGTTTTGCTAACAGCATTAATCGGGAATCAATGTGGAACTAATGGCACGAATCTGTGGTGCCAATGGAAAAGTAATGAAGGTGATCCGGGAGAAAAACAGGAAAATGAATTGTACAGGTCTTCCACGTTGACACGTTGCTTTGTTAAAGTAGCAGTTTCTGCAACGAGCCATATTTTTCTTCAAAGTTTCTTAGAGATAATCGTTAATTAATGTATTTTCCGTGTACATTTTACAAATGGTGGTCCAGAAATAAGTGTCAAGATTATAACCACATGTTTAACACATCAAAAGTAATAACTTTTGTTTAATATTTTTTTTCGAAATTCTCTTAGTTTTTAAGACAGTGTACTTTATTAAATTTAAAAAATTTTTGTTACCCGCCACTGGAGCATGAGTTGAAACGCTTAATTGATAAACAAAAAGATGCGGAATTAATTCGCTTTTATTTTTATGTTAAATAGTTGTTGTTAGTTAAATGTTTTTGTTGTTCTTTCTATTTGTCACATGTTTAATTTGAAGACTGTTGTACGTAAATAATAAAGTTAGGTGTATTTACTCTGCTTTTGTTTTATAAAATTAAGCCATACTTCCCCTCTTTAAAGTTAGTAGTCAGCGCCTTCGGGTCAATTAAAAAAATAGATGTATACAACGTAGGGATCCCTTATGACGATCACATATTTCTGGCTACAACTACGTTTATATGTTTATTTTTTCTGATCGAACCCTGGGTTGTTATACTACAACCTACAGTGTTGAAATTAATTAGACGCTATACAGCGTGTTCTGCAATAGATGAACTCAAATTAGGAGATATATTGTAAAAATAATGTCTCAAATCTAAATTTTTTTTTGATAGTATATATTAACCCGTGAAGTTAAGAGATGAAAATCCGTATTTTGTAAAAACTTTTTGTAATTTATTAAATTTATATTATTTTTGGATAAAAGCCATGTTACTTATAAAATTAGGTCTACTAATGTGTACAATTTTCTTAATAAATGCTTCCATATTATTAACGTTTGGAGTGGTTTTGCACCACTTTATTTTTTTTGAAATTTTAATTTAAATAATAACATTGTCATAAACTACCAAACAGTCATGGTGGTTTCAACACAGATTTGTTTTAAAGACAATAATGTAGAAATTGATTGGTTCACTGACCGGATAAATAAATTGCCTTAATGTATATTGTACGTTACATACAATTGTGCGGTATAGATGGAAGCGATCCTCCTTCACCAATCTAGCGGATGCAGTATAGTGGATCTTCCGATGCAGCATAAACAGCGAAACAGCGAAAAGCGGGAGCGGGTTCTTTTGAACAACAGAAACAGCGAGGAAAAAACACTTGTCGTTGACTTTCTCTTAACGTAGGTAATTTTGTTCAATTTCAACAACTCATTTTTTTGTTCATGACAACCGCGGATATATATAAAAAAACATATTTTCATACGCTCTAAACAGTAATTATAGATAACAAATTAATTATCCGTTTATTTAACCAAATATTAATCGAGATTTAATCTTATTGTCTTTAATTAATGTAATTAAATCACTGCATTTATATAAAATTTCCACTAGAAGAACCAGATAAACCGATACTTGTCCGACTCCAAAGCACACCATACGCCATACTGACATCCACCACGCCACGGTCACGAGATAACCTAACGGGACGATGGGAACAGACAAAGACAATGCATCTGGATATGAAAAAGGGTGGGATCACTCGGTACTGAGGACATTTACTTTGATTTAGGTACAAATGCGCAAAATACGAGTTTGCGTGAGGAATTTATTTAAGGGGTACCTATAGTTGAGTGAAAGTGCTCAGTTTTAGTTTGAATATAATCACAAATGAGTAAAATGATCATTCACACCGATTTTTTGACAGTGCAATATCCTAGCTCTTTGCTTTTGAAGAACGCTTTTTATATGAATTTTAGTTTTATCAGGTATTGAAAATGCTGTGCAAATTTCTAAAATTATGAGAATTATATTTTCTAATTTTCTCTTTAAAATAACATCATATAGAGCAAAGTTAAACGTATCCCACATATTTATAGTCCATTTCAGTTTCATTTATGTTAAACCGTCTTTTTATATCCTCAGGGTAAAACTCAGAGAGGTATGTAAATGAGTTTTTAATGTCTAGAGAGGCAATTAGATATTATTTTTATAGCCTGTAAAGTTCACTTAAAAGGCGTACTTTAAAACTCGTTTTGCAGCAGAAGGATGGACATAAAATTGTGTCAATAAACAGGTTAATTTCAAATTTCACGTGTTCAGAAATTAGCTAGGAAAACTTATCTTACACCAAGGGAAATATCTTTTAGCCGTAAATAGAAATTAATCAACACAACATACATAAAATACCAGCTTTAATTAAGCTCTAGAAACTTTACGCAGGTGCTACAATAGAAAATATGAAAATAAAGGAGCCTGTCGGCTATTTAAGAACGTAGAAGGTGTTGCCTACTCTATAGGGCTGGTGGCAGGGACTGCATGCTAGCCGGCCATGTTGGCTAACAAAATAAACTAGGTAGTTACCCCTAAGAACTGGTGATAGCTAGACGTGTTGAAAGCTTATTGTTAGTAAATAAATATATTGTACCGAGAGTGACAAATAAAGTAATGCAGTCCACAATAGCGTGAGGTGTTAATTATACCAGTTAGGGTCTCACACAAAACAAAATGAGAAGAGAGAAAAATTCAAGCCCAGTAAATTGGCTGGGCTATACAGAGCCTATTAGTGGTTAAAACGTTTTTTGATAGCTTTTTAGTTTTTATTGCAATCCCGTCTTATTACAGCAACAATTTTAACACTAGCAAAAGTTTTTATTGCGGTTGTTAGGTCTAGGTGACAAATTTTATGGCAATACTAACAATTATATTTATTTTACTTCAAATAAGTGACTTTTCAGGCACTAATAAGTGATTTTTTTGCCATAGTTGTGTGCTATGTGTTCATTGTTAGCTAAATTTACTTTGTCTTTAAACTTTTCTTTCAAATTTAAAAAGTAAAAAACGAAACACGTATCTATAATTGGACAGTCGCGCCATCCTTCGCTTTTTACTCTTAGCTTTTTAAATATAAAACAATAATTATAATGCAAAGTAGATAAATAATTAACAACTACTGGCACTACACACAGGCATTTTTTCAGATGCTTGCATTAAACTGCTAATCATTTACATAGCATTTTTATCCTTCACATGATGTATGAATATTCGTATGAAAGACGGCATTCTTCCTGTGGCAATGTTGGACGCAAAATGGCTATGTCGATCGCGCGCTTGCTTGTCAACTATGAATTATTACGCGCTAAAAAATATCTAGCTATTTTCATTTCGATCCTTGAAGCCATAGGTAAATTATTTTTAACCATTAGTAGATAGGTCTCAATTACCTAGTGCAGTAAGTTATCTGTTTACCTTTAATGGAAGAAATGTTAGAAAAATCGTACTGATTCACCGTAAGAAAGTTAGCAAATTATTTTTTATTAACCTCTGTATTTGATATTAATAAGAATTAATAAGAAAACTTGCTGTTATAAAACAGATTATCGCAGTAAAGCTTTGTTACTGGTCGAATTTGCTCATATAGATTATTTAATTTTGTAAACTTTGCTAAATATTGGTAATGCCTTTTTTCTGTTTGGGTTGGAATTTGCATGAAATAAATAGCGCTACATATTAATCACAAAAAAAAGAGAATAAAAAAGTTTTATTTCTAATTTGCTACATTTTAATGTTGATATATAAACCTATGATTGATTGCTTAATGATTCTTTTATTTATAATTCATTACAGTCACCCTTTTTTAAAACAAAATTGATTTATCTACAGCCCACGAGAATTTTATCCTTCGCCAGTTGATGACACTGAATTTTTTGTCCACGCTTCTCCGGTAAACTGCCGATTGGTATTTCTGCCTAATAAAGCATCCCAGACTGCTGTTCGGGGCGAACATAAAATTGTGGATCCCATAATGTCGTCACAAACCTCAAATATATAGAGGGCCGATGCCTATGGCGTGTCAAGAAGATATGAAAAATCGTTGAATGTAAATATTTTAATTAAAATATGGAAAACGATAGATTATTCAACCGAAATAAATCGAGTGACTATTAATTGTGCACAGTGTCTAAAATTGGAGTTTTCCTAATGACATGACATATAACCGAAAAAAGTAAAAACATTTTTCTATTAACATTTAGAAAAAATAATCAAATTTAAAAAATGCCGTTTAATTCAGATAAGACCAGATCTATTAATGAGGTGATCGAAGTTATTCTCCACCGCTTCTATTCACACAAGTATCGTAGTTTCTCCGGAGTGAATGAAAACAAAATGTAGACTAATGATAAATTAAAACTGAACTAATTAGCAATTTTTCTACTCACAGAAGATGGGATAAAAAAGCGGACGACGTGTTATCTATGGTCACAACTATTTACCACTTTTCATGAAGGAGACAATTCCATAAGTTTGTTTTACTTTACTTTAAATACAGGGTAGCCCATCTAAAACGTACCGCAAGGCATTACAGGGTAGTAATGAACTTTTCGGCAAAATCCAAAAACAGGTAAAGTTTGCTTCTGAGGGGGACAACTTTTGGCGCAAAAAGCATAGCAAAATCTTCAACCCCCTAAGTGGGGGTGCCATCCCCCAAATTTTTTTAAATGGGAATGGGGGTCAAGTGGGGGGTCATTAGAAAGGGCTTTTAATTCTCTATACATCGATTCTTACTTTTTGAAAATCGATCCATTATTTTAGAAAATATGCAGCTTTGAAAATACGAACAATATTTTTGACGAGAAATGCGAAAATCGATTTAATTTTACTTCAAAACTTACGGTATTAGCTTGGTAAATTCCTTCAAAAGAATTCGCTGTTTTTTTTTTTCTGATTTGCGAATTCTTTAGCCTGATTTTGGTGAGCAAAAAATTGTCCGCTTTTTGTTTCGTATTTAGATAGGCCACAAGAAGTTGCTAGATAACTGTCTTGTGACTTGTAGTTGAAGAGTACCAATACTGCCGAGTCTTTTAAATTGATTAATTATGGTGTACTCAATTCCAGAAAGAGTAGAAATTATTGAGCTTTTTTTCAAAAACAATGAATGCGGAAATCGGGTCGCCGAACTGTTCAACCAACGGCATCCTGAGAAACATGCGTCTGGAAAAATTGTTCGCGAATTGGTGGCCAAATTTCGCGAAACTGGCTCCGTTCATAACAAAAAGAGGCAGGTTGAAAATCCGGTACTAAATGAACCTACGGAAATAGCGGTATTGGGGCAAGTGGCAATGGATAGTACGCTGAGTACAATGCAATTGGCTACTGCGACAGGAGTGAGTCGTACAAGTGTCCAACGAATATTAAAAAAATACAAATTCCATCCTTATAAGATTCGGCTAGTGCAAGAGCTAAATGAAGACGATTTTGATCGTCGTTTGCAATTTTGCGAAATAATGACTGAACGAGCGATAAACGATAATTTCCTCTTTAATGTGTGTTTTTCGGACGAGTGTACGTTCTTCTTGAATGGTTTAGTGAATCGCCATAATTGTCGTTACTGGGCTGATACCAATCCAAGGATTTTCCATGAGACACACTCCCAACACCCCCAGAAGTTGAATGTATGGGCAGGTATTTTTGGAAATTCCATTGTAGGTCCTTTTTTCCTTCCTGGAAATTTGACAGGCGATATGTACTTGGATTTACTACAAAATGTCATCGACCCAGCTCTAACAAATATCATAGAGGACGACCCTGCTTACAATGAACACGAACTGATTTTCCAGCAAGACGGAGCTCCTCCACATTACTCGCTCAATGTGCGCAATTACCTAAATGAGACGTTTCCAGGACGCTGGATAGGACGAAGAGGTGCAATTGAGTGGCCCCCTCGGTCACCCGACTTAAATCCTTTAGATTTCTTTCTCTGGGGGCACATTAAAAGCAAAGTTTACAGCACTCCACCTGATACCTTGGAAGATCTGCGAGGACGAATCATTAATGTATGTCGCGAAGTAACACCGCAAGTGCTCCAGAATGTTCGACAACGGTTTGAAGACAACCTGTATCATTGTATGCAAGTTGGCGGACAACATTTTCAGCATTTACTTGACTAATACCGTAAGTTTTGAAGTAAAATTAAATCGATTTTCGCATTTCTCGTCAAAAATATTGTTCGTATTTTCAAAGCTGCATATTTTCTAAAATAATGAATCGATTTTCAAAAAGTAAGAATCGATGTATAGAGAATTAAAAGCCCTTTCTAATGACCCCCCACTTGACCCCCATTCCCATTTGAAAAAATTTAGGGGATAGCACCCCCACTTAGGGGGTTGAAGATTTTGGTATGCTTTTTGAGCCAAAAGTTGTCCCCCTCAGAAACAAATTTGACCTGTTTTTGGATTTTGCCGAAAAGTTCTTTACTACCCTGTAATGCCTTGCGGTACGTTTTCGATGGGCTACCCTGTATATTAAGCTGATGCTTATTATTAACGCATATTTCTCCAATTTCGTAAACGTAAAAAATTAATATGCCCAACTACATTCCATATAATCAGTCCAGTTCTATTTTATAGTTCAATTTCAGTATATTCATTTCGTTGATTAAATTATGGTCATCCTTTTAATTTTTTGTAAATGAGAAAGATTTATAACAGTATTTAGAACAAAAAATGCAACTTTACTAGTAAATTTATCATTTTGTCAGATTATATCGGGAAATTCCAATATGGATATTCAGTTTTCATTCATATCGTGATTTATTTGAAACAACTAACTATTTTACTTGCATGTACCCGCCAATTTTTATTTTAGATGTCTCAGGATGATGTATGACTCGCATCCATTTCCATTTAATATTTTGCACTCAATTTCATATTAGTTAGATGGTAACAGTGCGACGGAATCGATATTCATTTTTATATCTTAATACATTTCTCTAACTACGTTATCAAAGGGATGTACCTATCCATATACTACACTGTCAAAAAATCGGTGTGAGTGAAAGCAATAAAGTATTCGAAGTGAATCTATTGAGTGAAATTATTGATTACATTTTCACTCAATATTGAGTATTTTGATCCTTTTACTCATTTGTGATTATATTTAAACTAAAACTGAGTACTTTCACTCAAATATAGTTACTCCTTAAACAAATTCTTCATTTAAACTCGTATTTGGTGCACTTGTACCTAAATCAGAGTAAATGTCCTCATTACTGAGTGAGGTTAAATGTTTATTAATTTCGAGTAATTTATATGGCACAGTGAAGATGGCACCACTTACATATTGCTTCTGTAATCTCGACCACAGTCTATAGTGGCCCGTTAGATGCAACAGAAAAGATCGCCAGGAGAACAGCCCTTAGCCGGAGGCGGCGGGTCTCAGCTGGCGAGCCTTAACCAGGACAGGAGGAGGCCCCACGAAGTGAATTGCCCCACGAAGTGAATCAATTTCAACACTATATACTAATTAATCATTTATGAGTGATTTATTTTTGCACTCTATATTTAGTTAATTAAAAACCAAGTCTGAGTAAAAAAATGACTCAATAATAGTTAAATTTAAATCATATTAGAGAAAAAGTCAACTCTAAATTGATTTTATATACTCAGAATATAATCAAAAGTCGCTCAATTGATAGTTAGCAGTAACTCGGATTTGAGTAAAACTCACTCATTTCTAATGCAATAGTTTCACTCAGTTGCACTCATACTAACGGAGTGAAAAGTTCACTCAATCGGATGTGGACAGAAATTGACATATTATTGAGTAAAATTGAGTGAAATTTGAGTGAATTTTTTTACAGTATAAGACGTAACAATCTCATTTATTGATTCCGTTACGTACTACTTTACTTGAAACATAAACTTGATGTTTGTATTCTGTAAAATTATCAAACTTTAGGTACTTCCAAATGAGTGTATTGACTGGAAAACATTTCGTAGTCAGCAGTTCTACATTGACGTTTATAAAAAGAAGTTGTGTGCATTCGCGTATTGTTCACAACCGTCTAACAGTCTGTTCGTAAAATGTTTACGTTAAGATCGCGAGAAGTTCGTGTAACATTGACGTTGTTTTACTTTGTTCACATCGAACTCGCCAAAATTCTCGATTGTCGGTAACTTCAAAAGATATGTTTGCCAAAACCCAATTTGGTGCAAACAGTTAAAATGTTTGCATCAGTTTTATCCAGTTTATAGAGAGAATATCGAAAAAAAAATCGTGATCTTAACGTTAACATTTAGCAAAGAGGCTACTGGGTGATCGCGAGCTGTTCGCGAGCATTGGTGGATCTTAAGGATTCTAGTAAAGAATTAGCATTAACAATAGTAATAAGCAACACAACCCCGATCTGATTTATTACTCCATATTTAAAGTAAGATAGTTTTTCGGGTTGTTATGCCAGGAATCCTTGACTTGCCCTTGTTGACCCGCTGTTAGAACCCCTAGGCTCGCCCTAATGTTCATTTCGGTTATTGTTGGATATAAAACCGCTATGGATGGAACTGCTCCTCATGCAATGGTGTTTCTCTGAGACAGGGAACCCGCTATAAGAACCACTCCTGAAACAGTGGTAGTTCTCTGAGACTCTGAGTTCTCATATTTTTATGATGTACTTATAGAAGAAGCCATATAAGTCCCTCTCTGCACCATTTGTATGTAAAAAAGACAGAGTATGTTGAAGCCTAAAAAATATATTGTTTAGGAGAAAAGTGACACTAAAAGAACATAAAATACCAGGATTTACAATGACGCAAAAAAGTATGGATCATTTGTGAAATCCTTTTGTCATTGGATTTTTATAATTATCTGTAGGTATAGCCAATAGGCTCCGCATTGTCAGAAATTTTAAGAAATGTCAAAAAGCGCCTATTTAAATAGAAGACTTTAATGTTATGTCAACAATTATTCTACGTAGTTCGAAATGAAGTAACTAAAACTTGCGTGATGTAGAAATTTATAACGGTACATTAAAATCAATAACGGACTGTACCATACAAAAGTATGAAGGTTCGCCTGACCAATTAAGCATTTAATAGTATTAACATAAATAAGTCCGCAACGTTATAATACGAGAAAAAGACTGCCAACAAGCAAATTTCTTACGAGTATGCATCTATGTCCTAAAGGTCTTGGTTTTCGAAATACAAATTTTAAACTTTTTGAAAAGTGTAATATTTAAGCAAATGTATCTGAAGACGTGTAATATAGACTAATGAAACTTAAAAGCAGTAGCGGCTCTTGACTTTCATAACAGGGAGGGTGGAAAAATTTAGGTACAAAGTATTGAAAAAAAACTGCGTAGTAAATATACGCTACTCCCATTTCGTCTTTCACTGCAGCGCGAAGGTAACCATGGCCACCGGTGTAAACACTTTACAAATGTAGGAGTAGCTCACTCCGTAGCTACGCGGAGCCCACGTATACAGAGTTTTTCAAACGAATTTTGTAGATTGAGTTAAATTGACTGCACATCATAAATTTAAGATTTCTTTTTTAATGTATTTCACGAGGCTAATACATTTAATTGTCCAGATAATATTGTGAACTAAATTTTAAATTAAACTTTTTGACTATGGAAATTACCACGGCGGCGAGGCCGCCCCAGAACCCCCCGCACCAGCCGCCACTGCTTAAAAGGTGGACATTCATTAACTTGTATGATCTCAAGTCAATCAGTAGCGGAGAAACTGGGATCTATTGCCACTGAAATCCTTAGGGCTTCAATATCACTGACTATTTTAGAAATTAGTATTAAGATTAGAATTTAATGTTTAATTGTATTTCAAATAAAGAGATTAATTTATCTTAAAAACAAGCCATATCCGATTTGTTATCTTTTTAAACTAAAATCAGCTCTCCACACAGTTAAATAAGCCGAACTCTACTGGCTACAAGTACGATTCAAATCGTATCATCATCATCATCATCATCATAACTCATCATCATAAAGTAATTGCATAGAAATTTTTAATATCTAAGTGGTGTTGCTCACAGTAAAAAATTTCTTCGTCAGTGATTTTTTTAAATTCTTTCACTGTTCTTAAAATTATATATCTAACAAGAAATGCATAGATTTAAATGAGACGAGTAGATTTACAGTTACTTCCGATTTATTCAACTATGTGATAATATTATTTTAGATCAATAAAATATCTTCAAAATAGCTTCTTTTTTGTTTAAAACAGAAGATATTATGTTTCTTGAAAAAACCATTAGATTCCCAAAATACTGACTGGCGTTATGGAGTTTTCTGTGACAGTGTCTGTCAATATCTCCCTCATGGGTTGACATAATTGTAGTAGAAATTTTGCTAATTTTTACCTTTGCTAAGTGTAACCGCTAACCCATGTTTTACCACTCTACATCAAACATCTATAATATCACATTTTTCTAACTTTAAAACTCTGTCTCTCGAAAAATTTCTGCTGAAGTGACTTCCACTACAAGTAAGGAATTGCAACAATTCAATATGTATTTTTACAACTACATAGTCGATTAAATAATGGACTTAAAGTCACATTGTCGTTGTAGTGGACTGTAATTTTTCTTACGGCTGTTTCTAAAATGTCTAAATAGGATACCAATATAACAATATTGATTAACAAATCTACTTTCAGTGTGATTAATTGACCTTTAGATCCTTCTTTAATCGACCATAGACGACAGTAATACAATTACAAGATACCAACTTAATTATCTTACACTTTTTTCATGATAGTCGTAGTACTAAATATTGCCAGTTTTTTTATTTAACGTTATAAACATGTAAGAGTTTATAATATTAGGTATAAAATATGTTACCATCAAATATTAAAGTTCGATTGCTATTACTTCATATGTAGAATACAACTAATAGTTGGGGGGCCCTAATAATATCCGTAATTTGATGTTTTTTTTTTAAATAATCAATTTCTTCAGAAAGATTTACATGACATCCTGAAGCATAATCGTATTTTTTTTAAACTGAACTTCTGAAATTCTGATATTTAACATTTTCTGGAGTAAGACTAATCTAAAGTACAAATCGGCCTTCTGGAATTAAATTTGTTATATTAAATTGAGGTTAATTTTCCCTCTTTTTATAATAATGGATTTAAAAAAATCATTATTGACTAGACCAAAACAACGTCTATTATAAAATAAAAGCGTATTGTAAACAACTGAATGAAACTTCAATGTTAAAAGATTTGAAAAGCCTTTTGTGCTGATAGCCACGAAGCACTCTTACCTCCACAAAGCACTATTTGCTAGTAAAAGCCAAATCCTGTTATATCTAGGGAGACTCACTTGCATCCCCCAAGTATGTTTTGCTAATTGTGTTTAAGTTGGTAAACGTAGCCACAAAAGCAAATACGCCGTGCTTAGACAACTTGGTTACAGTTATTCTACTTAATTAGTACAAAATATTTAAATACTGTGTTCCGTTGTATTTGTTTCGTTGAAATATCCTTATCTAAATAAAATAGATATGGAAAGAACTTTTGATTAAAGAAAAACATATTCACCAGAATAATAAAAAAATGTACTTATGCCATTGTTAGATGCTAGAAGGAAAATAGAAAATTTCTGAAATTTTTCTATTCATTCTGTAAATTTTGATCTGTGTTGGATACAAATTCTCAAAGATACAGCGAATAATAACCAGATTGTCCCTTACAACTTAATGTTTTGTAATTTTTTATTTGTCTGTATGTTGACTGCAGCGTTTGTGATAAATTTAATGTAATGGTTTATATTTTTAAAAATAATTATTATTAAATATTAGATACTTGTAAAGTGGGTATACCATATTAGTATTGACTTTACATTGTTATGGTGAAAACTAGAATGATAAATGGTGGTTTCACTTTGATATTTCCTTGATTGCTTTATATGACTCTTGTGGTACGCATTGCCTTTCTATATTTTAACAAGTTTTAAACCTAATAGCAGCTATATTTTATCAGTTGAAATTTGGAATCTGGAAACTATCTACTGCTCAAAACAAATGAATTTAAATATTAAAAATAAGTCAGTGTACAAGGCATTCCGAAAATGAATGTGTATCGTCTTTGGTTTTTGAAATATGTGTAAGTGTGAAATGGAAACACAGACAAATATCTCCTATCTATATCTCTAACATTCGAAAACGTTCTATACGCGATATGTATACTTACCAATTGTCTACATATCAATCGCTTACTAAAATAGTTGATAGTTATAATCGTACATTCGGATAGATTTCCGTTTTCCTTAACTTGTTTTTGTTTGTCTATTCCCGAGAGAACATCCCATACCGAATAGCATTCACTTGTTGAATAGTCCAAATGATGTGCCATTTGTGTAACCGTGTTTCTAATACATTAATATGCACCAACCACACGATATGGCATTTGCTTACTGTTGACAAATATAGATAAACCAGCTAATCTAAACATATATTCGCGTTCTCGACAATTCTGTCGTCCATATCATACTGTATTTGGTTGTGTTTGAAATATTTTGCAAGTGACCATATCATGTAGAACCGGCTTTAATGAAGCTATTTGTCTCCATACTAAATTGACATTTACTTTTATTTTTGTTTTTTATTCAGATTTCCGTGTAAATGTACTCAAAAAATGCCCTTTTATTTTTCTTGCATAGCTCTATTTCGGAACAATTCTACTTTTGTATTTTGGTAACTAATAAAGAGATGTTATATTCTGGTATTGTTGTGATCAGTGGCGGCCCGTGGGTTTGAATACAGGGAGGGCGCATTTTGAAAAGAGGAAGTACATGAGTTATGGGGGGCGGGAGCCCCCCGCTTAGCGCCGCAGGCGAAAGTTTTTAAGGAATTTGAAGGTCATTGTGTTTTGAAAGTACCCCAAAATGAATACTGTCAGTGTGCACAGTAGGTACTTAGATACAATGCAAGAAGTAAAATTCCAACGTGTGGGGGCTGAAGTGGATAATCGATCAACCAACCCAGTTAAAATATAATTATGTAGATTACTGTAATAGTTCATTTTGTATAGTTTTTGAAGTTCCTTTAAAAACATGGGCATCACTAAGATGTTTATCTAAAACGGGATCAATTTTTGCACTATAGTCTATTAGTTCTAAAAATACCCCTTTGTTTACCGAGTCACTTTTTTCATTATGTCCACGGAGAGGAGGTTACATGTACCACATAGTTTTAAGATATCTATAATTTTCGAAAGAAGCAATCGATTTTTCTTAACTGTTTCGTTATGACTATTTACTATTTATTTGTTCTGCATAAGCACTATTTAAACAAGAAGCAATATTTACTCTTCCTAAAAGTAAAAAACTCACCGAATTATTTTTGAGTTTAGGAGAATTTCATGTTTCTTAATTTTGTCTGGTAAATGCTTCAAGTCAGAAACTCCAGATTTCGTCCAGTTTTCTTCGCCTCCTCCAAACAATAAACATACAAAACAAAAAAATCTATTTGTTTCGTCACAACCACAGGATCTTATCATAAATGTTTTTATCAAATTTGTGTATAAAAGCCGGCCTACTTTTGCACTCTTTCTGCACCTGAACTAAATTCAATACTGGCGTTGGACGTCCATTATTTTTCAATTCGACTTTTTCCTCTAAACTTAAATTACTAATAAGAAGTTTTTTTATTTCACAAACCCTCATTTTAAACTTAAACTTATAAAATATAATGTCTTAAAAAGCGCCTAAGCAAAAACAAAATACGTATAACCACACTTCAGTGATACGGGTTACTGCCTCATGGAGCCCAAAATAAAGTGCGCGAGACTATCGTCGCCTATCCCCTCCACATGCCAATTTGTCCAATCATATGTAAAAATATGCTTGAACGATGGACTCAAGATTTCACAGTCCGCGATGGAGTGGGGATTGCGCGCGCGGTCAAACATAACTCTTTGGTACGGTCATAGATGGCAGATGGCATTAATCTGAGCTACGTTCACGGAGTACATGCACTTTATGCAACCAACCTAACATCCAAGAGATATTGAATGCATGCTATTTAGATTTCTTATTGATTTAAATAAATACATTATTTTAAGTTTATAGTTTGAAAATATCTGGGGGGAGGCGGAGTCCCAGAGTCCTCCTTCACGAGCCGCCACTGGTTGTGATGCACCAAAATTTTCATGGTAAAATATCTATTTTGGTATCATATAATTCCTACATTTTACAGTATTATGTATCAAAATTTCTATTAAAAATGTATATTTTGTTATTAGCTCTGACATGTTTTACTCCATTTTAAAAATATTAAGCTACTTCAAACAAATTCGCAAATTTTGTTTAAAAATCTAATCAAATGAAGTCAATGTTCTTCGATAGCAGTTAGGAGTCTCGTCTTTATTTTATCTACATTCCTGGTATAGAAAAATACTGTTTAATTTCATTTATAGTTTTTAGAAAAAAAAATTTTGAATTTCTTTGAATTTGCTTTAAAATAGAGTAACAAATATTATCCGTCATTCGTATATGAAAGTAGATAAATAAATTTTAAACTTAAAAAGAAAATAAATGATTTCTAAATCAAAAGTGGAAAAGTTTTCAATACTCATAGTATGGTATTTTATGTTGATGCTTTCATCTATCCCTTACTTTAAAATTTCAAAGAAAGCAAAATTTAATTTATTAAAAACAAATCCTGTCTGTTCCTTGTGACGTAATAATTCTTCCTTTTAACTTTTTTACACTAGTACCTAAAACTACTAAAAAAGATGTATAAGATATACCACAAATAGTAAAGTATTAATGAAAAATGTTCATACATAATTTCCATAACAATTATCCCTTGATGAAACAAAGGCAACAATTTTTTTAAGGTTTTGATTCTAAATACGGTTACTTGTTCCTTATATTTTCCTGCTAAAACTGTTAAATAAAATCACAGATAAAAATGTTACAAAGGTATTGCGCCATATCTAACATTTCCTTAAGAAGGAAGTTAAATAAATTCCAATTATACCTATTTTTACTCTTTATTTGAATTTCAAATTTAGAAGCCAAGATATAGATATTCTCGTAACATACCTCATGCAAAATTGCTTATGAATAATAATTAAAAAAAAATCACTCATAATCTTTTTAAATTAGTTAGTTAAATATTTGCGTGTACAGTAATTATATATCCCAATGGGTTTGTATATAAAAAAATCACCACTGGAAATAAATACCAAAAAGTTGTGAAATAATGTCATATCCGTACCTGAGATATAATGATATAAACTATTAAAACTTTGGGCGCTGCTATCGCAGATATGCCCACATTTAATTAAATTCTGGCCGTTCGTGTACGTATCGCAGTAAATAATGGACTAACTTTGTTCCAGAAACAACGACGAGAGTTGGGTTTGAAGCGCTTCTGGTCAGCTGTGAAGTCTTCCAACAGCAGTTCGAGCTCACAATGTGATCATGGACCGGGAGAGGAGTCACCTGTTGATGAATCCAAGCCTGGACCGCACTGCTCACTTCCGCTGTTGCAGGTATTCCACCTCACTTGTCTCGCATTCGTCGTCGCGGTGTGGAAAATGCGTAGAATTAAACTTTTGTGAACAGGGTCGGCTTAAAGGGTGAAACAATGAAGCAGTTGCTTCAGGCAATATTTTTGTAAAAATGTAAAAGTATTTAGTAGCTTTACAGGGTGTTCCATTTCGCGTGGGCTCTACATAACTTTGTTATTTTAAATGGAATTTATTTTAATTCTTTGGTTAATATTAGGTAGAATTTATTAAATGTACATGGTGTTTAAAACTTACCGTTTTCGAGATAATCAGTTGTTTTTGAAAATAATCACGATTTCAGCTCTCTAAATGAGGCTAGATAGCGTCTAAATCGTAAGAGTTAGAAACCTGCAGTTTTCACAGTTCGTTTTGGCATGTGTACGTGTACGTTATTCAGACTCGGAAATACTGAGATCTACATTTAATGATGTTATGAGTTGAAAAACCTTTTTTCAAATGGAATGACCCATATTAATTATCATGGGTGAATGCAAAATTAAATGCCCTTTTGACTGATATAAGTTTGTCCATACTTATCTCTAGCAGTTTTCCAGAAAAATCATGTTTTTTTTTCTAAAATCCGAAAAAGTAGCTATGTAACAGCGTCAAGAAGGCCTTGCAATTGTATTAGTACGACGTCCATACATAGGATTTTACAAAAACACAGCACAGTGCATCCTTATTGCATTCAATTACACCAAAAGTTATTAAAAGTAGACTTTCAGTGGAGAGTTTTGTCAGTGGGCATTTAAGATTTTAAATCAAGATGATGATTTTTTTAAACGGGTCATGTTCTCCGATGAGGCTACTTTTCATAAAAATAGTTTCGTTAATAGTCATAATTGCCATTATTTTTTTATGACTCACCAATTCCAGACTCATAGTCAACGATGGTCTTTGAACGTGTGGGGAGCAATTTTGGGAACCCATGTCACTGGACGATTCTTTTTTGACCAACATCTAACTGGAGCAGTTTATTTAAACTTTTTAACAAACACTAGAAGATTTGTTAGGCCACATTTCTTTAGCTATACCTCGAAGAATGTGGATGCAACATGATGGTGCTCCAACTCACAATACCGCTGCGGTTCGTCAGTTTTTACACGAAACTTTTGTCAACAGATGGATTGGGTCCGGTGGACCAGTGAGTTGTCCCTCAGGGTGTCCAGATATGACAAGTTACGACCTTCTTTTTATGGGGATTTATAAAAAGCACCACCAAATATCACGGCAGATATGTGGCAGCGCATTACAGTACCAATTCAAGAAATTACGCCAGAGATGCTGACCAATGTTGAACAGTCTTTTAAAAAACGAATTCGTTTGTGTATTAATCAAAATGGAGGACACTTGGAGCAATTGATGTAAATCAGCGGTCTAAATATTCCTCTCCTTATTGTGTTCCGAGTTTCAGTTTGTTTCGTTTTGCGTTTTGTTTTAGTTGTTGTTAGTGGTTTACATTAGTTTGTAAAACCACTTTTTAAACAAGTCAATAAATATTGACACTGTCAGTCCCAGGCCTGATAAAATGTGAGAGAAAAGTGGTTTTGCAAGGCCTTCTTGATGCTGTCACATAGGCTACTTTTTCGGACTGCTGTTACTGTTAAAGATAAGTATGAATAATCTTATACCAGTCGAAAGTGCGTTCAATTTTGCATTTACCCATGACAATTAATATGGGTCATTTCATTTGAAAAAAAAAAGTTTTTCAACTCGTAAGATTATTATGTAGGTCTCAGTATTTTCAAGTCTGAATAACGTAGGTACACGTTTTGCTCACAGATGACAAGATAGAGTAAGTCATGCCAAAACGAACTGTGAAAACTGCAGGTTTCTAACTCTTACGGTTTAGATACTATCTAGCTTCATTTAGAGAGCTGACAGTGATTTTTTTCAAAAACAACTGAATATCTCCAAAACGGAAAGTTTTAAACACCATATATAACAAGCGTTCAAATAAAAACGTGGTCGAAGTTGGCTCTGACACATTGGACGTAGGGAGTAGCTTATAGCGACCAACTTAACCTCATTTCTCAACGAGCTGTATAGCAGCTGTCAGTTTCAATAACGTTAATGACTATATAACTTTATTTTAAAGAATAATCGTGATAACAATAACAAACAATTAAAGGAGCTGCGGAAAGTGTCCCCCTCCTTGTTATAACAATAAATTAAAGCAGCTGCTGAAAGTGTCCCCCTCCTTGTTCCAAGCACTTTTCACACCTGTTCCTCAAAAAATTAAAGACATTTTCTAAGTTGCGTCCATTTCTAAAGTAGGACTCTATGATAAACACTTTTTGTTCTTGAGAAAACACCATTTTAAACGCTTTTTAAAACGAAAATATTCAAATTGATAGCGGCGATATAGCGCTTTGACAGATGACGTTTAAGTTCATTTGCCCTACGCCCTACGCTCAAATTTTCAGAACCAACTTGACCACGTTTTTATTTGAAGGCTCGTTATTTAATAAACTCTACCTAATATTAACCAAGGAATTCAAGAAAGCAATAATATACAGGGTGTAAAACTAAAAATATTTTCCTCACATGGCTCTCATGATTCCAGACAACTTTTATTAAAACCATTTGTTTAATAAATTTTACACTTGCAGAGTTACAGAAGAATCACTCTTAGGTGGAACACTCTGTATAAAATAGTATTTAGTAGCTTTACAGGGTGTTCCATTTCGCGTGGNTCAATCTTGCGTCCATTTCTAAAGTAGGACTCTATGATAAACACTTTTTGTTCTTGAGAAAACACCATTTTAAACGCTTTTTAAAACGAATATATTCAAATTGATAGCGGCGATATAGCGCTTTGACAGATGACGTTTAAGTTCATTTGCTATACTCTACGCCCTACGCTCAAATTTTCAGAACCAACTTGACCACGTTTTTATTTGAACGATCGTTATTTAATAAACTCTACCTAATATTAACCAAGGAATTCAAGAACGCAATAATATACAGGGTGTAAAACTAAAAATATTTTCCTCACATGGATATCTAATAAAAGTATGTATACTCCTTATATAAATTTAATGAAATTTTCGAATAGTGAATATCGCATTTTAATTTTAAAACATTATTTTACATAGTATGTTTCAATGAATATCTGATCCTTTGTAGCTTTGTGCAAAGGTTTTCGAAGACTTCCCTATTTAAGATTTTCTATGTGCCGAAGTTATTATTTAATCTCAAAATGTGACTTGAGACTTCTTTTTCAATCTTACTGACTAAAAATTTCTAGTAATTTTATATTTCGTTTGCTCGTTGTTCGAGAGTCATATTATTTAATTTATTAAACTGCAATAGTCTCAATTCGTTTCATTTACAGTGTTACATTTGTTTACTAACTTTTCTTACAATACTGAAACTATCGCATTTGGGATATACTGATAAACGTGACTCCCGTCCATTAGAGTAGAAAATATGCAAGGATTGGTTTCGTACGATTTGTGTGAAAGCACTATCTGTAAGCGTGCCAAATATTCTCGGTTTATCTGAAAGTAGGTTAGGATTTCCGTTGCCAACAGACGAAATTTCTGCTCTAACAATAAGTTAGATAGTGATATTCTAAAAAGATGGAAGTGGAATACTTTGTTTCACAGTGCGTTGGATTTTAAATGAATTTTGCGTTTATCACATAAGAAAATGTAGTTATATGTGTTAAATATTACTTGAATGAAAAAACTATTTATCCATGAGGTTATTGCAAGCGATATTTTATTTGGCCTGTCTTGCACCTTGTAACATTTTTACCGACCAAGTACTGTGTTTATACTAAATATTTCTTAACTCCCATTTCTGTTTAGTATATTATTTTAGAAACACCCTACGTATGCCATTATATATGTCATGATATATCGAGATATTTGTATTTGTATACGTATTCAATTTCTCATCTGGAATTACTGACAAGAGGAAAATATTTCAAAACATAGTTCTTATAAAGTGCTTTTTAAAATACAGCTCCCACAGCTGTAATTTATCATACTGGAAATCATTTAGAACTCCAACATTTTAAAATCGCAATAAAAAATTTGTCCTTGACCCGTTTTTTTTTTATTGGCACTCGAACGAGAAGGGAAAGAAGTACAATGAAGTACAAACGACTAAAATATAAAGCAGAGCAATAACCAACCCTAATAATATACCCTGAGAAGCTATCCTAACTTTTCCTAAACCAAGATTCCCTTCCCTTATTGACTTCCGTGAAAATTTCTTCTATTCCATAACGCTTTTGTTGAGATTTGTTGGTAGCCCTGAAGTTATTTAAATATTTACAATTTTTAGCGTGCAAGGGTAGCATAAAAAATAAAAACGCATGCATAGAAACTGCGAAATTAGTTATGCATGTGTATTATGCGTGATAAGTTTTTTTAATGCATCAGACAAAGAATTACCTTTTTCAAACTGCGTAGGTAAAAAGTATGCTTTACTACGAGTACAATAAGTATAAAACGCACGCAAATTAATGCTATGTCATTTTGATATACCTACAATGTGCATTTCTAGGTAAACAGGACCTTAAAAATAATAACGACAAAAAGTTTTTTTGACAAAACCGATTTATTTTATTCAAAATAGTTTCCAATAGCGGCATTTGTGATGATTTACTGTCCCGTTCAAGAAAAAACTGCTTTCATCGGAAAAACAGATGTTAAAAAGGAACTGTGGATCGTTCCCTGCTCGCTCACTCATTGTTTCGCAAAATTGCAAACGGCGGTCATAATCATCCTCATGAAGTTCCTAGACTAAATGTATTTTGTATGGATGGAATTTATTCTTCTTCAAAATAGTTTGTATGCTAGTTCGATTGATCCCAGACACAGATGCCAGCTGCCTCGTACTTAATGTAGGATCAAGATGAACTTCCCAAAACTGCAACTTCACTAGCTTCATTAACTATAGGTTTTTCAATTTCTCGTTTTTTATCTGTCTCTTAAAATTTTTTTACTAACTCTAGAACATACTTCCTCCTGACATGTCGATCTTGATGTTGTTCATTAAATAGCTGAGGCGTTCTATTCGCACTGTTATTGTTCATAAAGTAAAGCGAATTGATATCTACGAAATGAAATACTGTTCAACTCATTTTATGTAATTTGTAAGTCGGATAAAATTCCAGAGGTTTTCAAAAAGTTTTAACAGTTTTGATTATTTTAGGCATGGTTTTAAGTTTCGACGATTTTTATTACTAAAAATTATTTATGATATGAAAATATTTTCTGCAAGTATGTAAATGTCCCGTTTTGCATTATGTCGATATTTCCTTATATGATAAATAAGTACATTATTTTGACCATTGCATCATTTCTGTTTCCGAAAGACCCAAACAAAGGCTGCCTCTGAGGCTTGTGTATGGAAAGCTTTCACGGGTAGAAGTTGAATAATAGTCCGGAGGAAACCTCTTCCATTTCGTGAAATCCAACCAAGATTAATTTGAAAGCATTACTCGTCTTTTGCATGTATTACCCTGGCCTTTGAATATCTTAAAGGATCACATGCAAATATTCTGTATTCCTTAACTGTATGTTAACTGCTAACTGAAACTAGCAACCCTACTGAATATGGATCCTTCATTGTTAGCATCTAATGTCTTAATTGAATAAAGGTAGAGTGGGATATATAAATTAATTCTAAATATACAGGTTGTTTTCCATATCATAATTTTAGAAAGTTGCTTTTGGGCTCATTTTAAGAGCCTTAATAGTACAAATCTCTAAAATTGACAATATTTTGAGTTACAGTTTATTGAAATTTAAAGAAATGCCTCGTTTACTCAAAAATCTCTTCAGATATTTGACTTACCTGAAAAAAATTAGATTCACAATTGATCTAATACAGATTTCCTAAAGTAGTATAGAAATGATTAAACAGTAATGTCTATTTTGGGATTAGAGTCCTTGGAATTTTGACGCCACTTATTATTTTGGAAATTCGATGAGTACAAAGACGTATATCTGTTCACTAATTATTTCCTCAATTAAACGAATTTGAAACAGGGATACAAAATACGTACAGACTTACAGAATACAGATTCGAGAAATGTTCATAAAAGCTGTAATACAAAGGGAAATGGTGGGGAATTAATTTTGTCTTCAACGTACGGTTCGGCGTTAGCAATAATAAATGACAGCTACTTCTTTCAGCCTTCCAGTATTACACCTCAACGTATTTATGGATGAAAACCTTAAAAAAATAATGGACTTAAATTTAAATGATATATTCCTTCTGAGAAATTCTCATATGCAAAGTCTTGAGAAAATTACTCTGTTCCCAGATATTCATAAAAATGAGATAAACACGAAGTTAATCTCGTTGAAAGAAATCAGGCCGAATATGCCTTTAAAGGGAGAAGGGAATAATGTATTGTTTACTTAGGAAATAACTGTTCGTGGAAATTTATACATCAATATAAATAATTATTAATGAAATTAGGTGGGGTGTAGTGTACAACAATATTTCACTATGGAATTAATGTCAAAAAGCGAAGTGATGTCCCACATGTTCAGATAACGGCTGACCCGTTTTTTCTATGTTGTCATTTTGCCAATATCTGAAATTGATATTTATAAATACTATTACGTTACACTATAATAATAGGTACAGTCAACAAAGGTTTTAAAGATCAATTTAGTAGTTTGTTTCCAGATCGTCTTTCCAGTAAGTTAGTGTTTCACTTTTGAATATTATATGGGAAACTGTTTCATCTGCCTCATTGTATAGTCTACATAATTATAGTATGTGGCTCCAATTCCTTTGGTGTTGTAGTTCTATTCAATCAATTAGAATTCCATCCAATGATATTTTTGGTAGGTATTCCAAAGACAGGTTCAGAACCTGTAGAAGTTGCTATAGATACTTACTTTTCTTGACAGGTGTCTGCTTCTTTGTTGTTAAATATTTCTTCATACCCATTTGGATGTTCTTTCTTTATTGTGAGTAGCCAGAATAAGAACTTGGGGCAATTCCAGACCAAGTCAATCGATGTGATTTGGAGGCAGTTCCAGGCCAAGCGATTCAAGGTGATTTTATGTTTTGTCAACCTTTATTTGGCTAACCTTTGTTATAGAAGTAGATAAGGTCCTTCTTGTCTTTATATTTCCTCCGAATGTTTTGTCACAGAAGAGCTCAATAACATGATCACAATACAGTTGTTGCTGTTTACAAGAAACACAAATATTTTTGTTTTAGGCCTTACACTTAATCCTAATCTAGTATGAGTCTCATTGCCTGTTTTTGATCTATCACACTATGTACCAGGAATATTTCTACCTCACCTTCCCAACTTAGAAATATTTCCATGATTTCCCTTTATTTTAGTTTTTTTTTTATAATATATTATAATACTATAAATAATTATATTTTTGTAATTTATTTAATAAATAATGTTAGGCGCCAATTTACAGTATTATAAAGATAGATTTAGCATGTGAAATATATTTAAATTATTTAAATTTTGAATTTTCCTATAGTATTCTTAAAAAATATCACAATAAATTATGTTCTATACTTACCAAGCTAGCTCTTTTTATATGTCACTTAATTTGATTTTGAATCTTTAAATGTAAATTTATTCATTATATATATTTTTATAAATTATTCTCAAATTATAATTTAATTATATTTAAAAAAATTTAATAATTTTAATGACAACTAGACTACTAGTGTACTTTCTGCAAATTATATAATAAAATTTTTATAGAGCATGTTGATATCTCAGTAGTCGGTTCTAAAGCTTTTTGAAATTAATTATGAAGAAAATGTTAATATGTAATTAATTTTGTTTCTTTGCTTTTGTTAAAAAAATAAAATAGTATTGTTTTAATTGAGTTTGAAATTCGTATATTATAATAACAGGTTATAAATTTATAAAATCCTTCCTAATTCCCTATCTAACCTGAGCTAAATTATTGCTAATTACTTATTCTATAAACTTATAGTTTCTTGTTACCTATACTACACTTTTGTTGTCCTTTTGTCTATGTTTTCCTCACTAGTAATGTCCTTCCTGTAATCTCTCTCCCGTCTCTTCTCCTTCCTTTCTTTCACTCGAACTCTCTTCTATTTTGTCTTGTTCTCCTTCTGTGTCCTACTCCACTCAGTTGACTGCCACTGTCCGAATCACCTCCCTGGCTCGTACTGCTCCTTTCCTTTTCTAAATGGCTTCGACAATTCAAAATGATGTTTTACTAACCTGACAGTATTATGATTATATTGAGTTATCTGTCAGTTTAGACTTCACCCTAATTTCCTTTCTACCAAATAACTTCTTCCTTCCTATTTCCTGACTCTCACTGTTCTCTTTTTTCTTTATTGTTTTTTAAATGTCCCACAATAACTTTGTGCTTGATTACTTTTCTTTAATACTCTTCTTCTCCTCAACACTTATTTTTTTCTTGGTAGTTCATATGATTTTCTTTTAATCTTCTGTATTTTATTGCACTTCTTATTTTAAACTTCTTCTAATTGCTATGATTTGTATATATTCTAATTCCTCTTTTTACTTCTTGATTCTCTTCACTATTTATCTATGTCTCCTTGATCACCACTTTTTTTTCTATCATTTTCTTTCTCACCGCAATCTTATATCTAATTACAATGTTTATTAATATATCGTTTTCAATCTCAACCAATCAGATTATTTTATAATTTATACATTTTTAATTTACAATTTTTAATACTATTTTATTCTTTTTTTAACTACATTACATTATTTTGTGGACACTTTTTACTCCTTTATACTGAGATTTCATTATAATTTTCATATTATTATACACTGTCATTTTTCATCCCGCTGTCACCCAAATTATCCTTACCATTTTGTCACCATATATCCAATATGTCATTACTTGTTGTATTTTAACTTAACTTCTATTAGATTTTATAATTAAAAACTCTTAATTCAATTTCTACCTGTTACAATATTCTATATTAGTTTAACATCTAGATTTGTATCTAGAATCTTCTGGTTTATACGCAATCGTCACCAAAGACTGTTTATTCTGCCTTTCTATTATTATGGCAACATTTTGTATTGATCTTTATCCAAAGTTACTCTTTCAGGTGCACATTACTTGATTATTTCAATAGTTCGTTTATGTAGCTGCTATTTTACAATATGATAGATAAATCATGTTTTTATTGTAGATAATTAATGATTAACTTATTTACCGAATTGTTAGCAAACCTAAATATATTGTCAATAGGTATTTCAGTTACATGCAAACTTTATTTTGTTCAGTGTTTAGAAAACTGACAGATATAAATTTGAATTAGTTCAATATCTGTCGCATTGGTTATTTTTTGAGAATAGGAATCTGGAATTGTTCTGAAACAAAATACCATTTAGAAAAAATTATCTAGGCTTCTATTGGTCGGATTGAGACGCTTTCTTCTTAATTCATGTTTTTAAGCACTATTTGATGCAATTGTCTTGAAATCTGTATACTATAAAATCGCCGAAATAAGGTCCCAGTTACCGTTTTTTTTTCGGTTTTTTGTTAATAACTTTTTTATTTTACAACTTAAAAATCTGAAATTTACATAGACGCAAGATAATGTAATTACCTTCCGATCCTTTTTAACCGAATTTATATATCTTAACTTGAGAAGAAGATATACGCGCTCGCGTTTTCGACTTCATAATTCTGTAGTAGGCCGCCATTTTGAAATTGGGGGTCCGGATTGTGGGTATTTTTTGAGCACCCCAACAGTTATATTTTCCGGTAGTTTAATCTAATTTCCGTCAAATTTGATCTTTTTATTTAATTCTGAAAATTTTGCACATTATTTTTTCTCCGCTAATTTTGCAATGTAAAAAAATTGCGAGCTTTCGCAAAAGCCTTTCCTTATAGTAAATTTCCTCAGAAACAAAATCGATAAGTATACCTCATTTCGATTAGAGGCTTATTTTCGGAGATATAAGCGACAAACTGAAAAAGAGCAATTATTTTATTTTCTATTGTTATAAACAACATGACGCTCGACCTCTACAAATACACAAATTTAGGCTTTTATTCTGTGTATTCTTTACTTAATTTTAAGCCCATAAAATTCGAGTTAGGCCCGATTTTTGAAAAAACACCTAATTAGCCCCGACTTATAATTTGTGATATGATATTCAAAATACACTTGCTAATGTGTAAGTATTTTACTTTATTTCAACTCCCTTTTAGTATATTGTATAAGACCTTCAGAGAAAAACAACTTATACAGACTCCGTGTTTTTTTGCTTATTATAAGCTGCACTTCTCTTTAAGCAGGGTAAAACCCCTATTGCAATAAATCTCTCTTTAGACGTACGAAATCTTTTATATGGAGTTTTGGGAATTTAATTTTATGCAGTTCGAGTAGCATTAATGTATAATGCCACAACTTAAGATTTAATCTGCTTTCGCTAAGATTTAATCAGCTTTCGATACACATTGTCATTTTGTTTTGAACAGTTTTGAATCATTTATTTGTTCACTTGACCTTAAGTAATTACTCAAAAAATACTACAAGACAATATTCATTATAATACATAACTCCTAAGTGCAGTATATTTATTCTAAAAAAACTACCCAAATTTATTCCTTAAAAAATATGTTATTAAAGCTCGGATCTGGATCATATTTTGTCAACAGAACCTAAATAATACCTACATAAAAATGGTTTTATATTTATTATGGCGTAGATTTAAAGGTACATTTCATGTGGCTTTAAAATTTTAAGTGTAGTTTTTCATCAGGTACTAGTTTTAAGTTTTACATTTCTACATACAAAGTGAGTTCCATAAGTAATTTGACCAACTTTCTTAGGCGCGACGATACACCGCAACGCGTTCTAACCTTCTGGGCAAGGTGGGGGGTTTTACTTCAAAACGCTCTCGGTCTCGGTCCCTTCTGAGCTGTTGGAGGGTTAGGATGTGCTTTTCCTCGAACTCCATTTTGAGGTTACGTAACACGGCGCGATGAATCGTTCTGTGGAGCAAGGTTATACTATCAAATTTTGAGTTAAACTTGGGAAGTCCACCATCGAAATGTTTCCAACAGGCCTTCGGGAGTGATCACAAGTTCTCCGATGGCACAAGTCGTTCAAGGAAGACCCATACGTGGTCGTCGACGAACCCCTCAGTGGACGTCCATCAACTTCCCGAATCGATGAAAATGTGATGCGTGTGCGTAATTGTTTGAATTCTTTTATAATCAGTTATCACCAGCAACGAGTCATGGATTTTTGAGTACGACCCGAAGACAAAAAGAGTTCAGCGATACCCCGTTCCAAAAAGGCACGCATGAGACGTCCAGAATCAAAACCATGCTTATTGTTTTCGTTGACTTCAGAGGCATTGTCCACCATAAATTCATACCTACCGGGACCACTGTGAACGTAGATTTCTATTTGGAAGTGCTGAAAATACTGATAAGGAAGGTCGCGCGCTATCGACCACATCAAGACGTGAAACTTCATCACGACAACGCGCCAAGCCACAACGTCTTCATTGTCAGTGATTTCCTAGCCAGGACCCTCACCCCATTGCTTTCCCAGTCTTCTTATAGTCCTAACCTGGCTCCCGCAGATTTTTTTTTTGTTTCCTGGCTTAAATGGAGGCCTGAAAGGGAAACATTGGGGCGCGATAGGAAACATCAAAGCTCATGTCACACTGGCTCTAAAGGATATCCCGGAGAAGGTCTTCCAGACGTGGAAACACCGCCTCCAGAAGTGTATAGATGCAGGAGAATTCTATTTCGATAAATTTTGACTAATTGTATTAATATGTTTAATAAATGATTTTTTATGAATTTAGTCGCATTACTTATGGAACTCAACTTGTATATTAGTTTTCATTTCGAACATTTATTTATTTTAATATTTACTTACTGATTTCTTTTACTATTGTTGTGTCTTGTACTATTAAGGTGCGTTTCAGATGTGATATCCGAAATAATGTTCAAATACCGACAGTTCAGTTTGTTCTACTTTTCATATACAGGGTGATTCAGTTATAATGTCATTAATTTTAAGGGAAGATGAGGGAAAATTAGTACAATATGAATACGCTGTCAAAACAAAATAAAATTCATATTTGCGTTGAAAAAACAATATTCTCAAATCATTATTTTCGAATTAACAGGAGTTAAGGGGCACTTTGCTTATTTTTTAAAAGCTTGAGCATTTTTTTTCGATTTTTTGTATTTATTAGGCCGTCCGAATACATAATTTAAATTAATGACATTATAACTGAATCACCCTGTACAGATCATATTTATTGATTATTTAACTATTACCATTGAATTTAAAATAAGTAGTATACGTCTATCTAGCGTTTTGGTAGCGCGAATTGAAGCAAGGTTCCATGGTGTAATGGTTAGCACTCTGGACTCTGAATCCAGCGATCCGAGTTCAAATCTCGGTGGAACCTTTTTCTTCGAAGAAACTTTTTTTATTAATTAAATTATAACTATGTATAGATTATAACATATATTGTTTAAGGAATATGATTAGGCAGATTACACGGTATTTTTAGTTGTATAATATAGGTACACTTTATTTTTAAATACCTAATATTTTCGTATTTCTCTACATAATGCTAACGTATACTCAATTTATATACATAAGCATTTTAATAAAAAGTTTTCCTAACTTATATTGAAGTTTTTAACTTGCAAAATAATTAAAAAATTCAGTAATGAAAATATGATATACAGTGTGTCCACGGATTGAGTGCACGTGGGGTGTAAATGACAAACATTTTTCGAGCTGAAATTTGAGCTCCTGGGCATCATCTCCACTTGGCCTTAAACTAGTAAGTTGAAAAAATTAACTCAGTTAATTAATGCACAGGCTGTAAATTATTGTAAAGAGTAAAGTACCGTAGTTTCTAAAAATATTAAAAATTTTACTTAAGAAAACTATTGAAAACAAAAATTTATGACAGATTTTCAATTTTCAATTTGATCGGCCAACTTTGTTTTTTTTTTATTTTTCATAACCACAAAGTACAAATTCCTTATTATTTATTAGAGAAAAAAACGTAACTAATATAATATTAAATAAACAAATAATATAATGGTTATTCAAAAAATGTGCTGCCGCCAACCGCTCAGCGCGCTTGGTAAATTCTGTGTACCTAGGCGTATTGGATTTCTTGAATGGGGATGGCATTCATTGTATTTTTTATTCTTCGTTTCAATTCAAATAAATCGTTATTCAATGGGGACCCATAGACTTTCTGCTTGAGATAATAAAAGTCCATTGGAGTTAAATCAGGACTTCTTGGAGCCCAAGGAATTGGGCCCAATCCACCGCCCAGGAAATTGACCATCTAGCCATTCTCGAATGATTTGCGTTGAATACGTTGGGTGTCCCTTTTGCTGAAAGTAAAAAAAAACAAAGTTGGCCGATAAAATTGACAGTCTGTCATAATTTTTAGTTCTCATTGTCAGTAACTTTCTTTAGTAAATATTTTTGATATTTTTAAAAACAAAGGTTGTTTACTCTTGAAAATTTTTGAAAATTCATCGTAAAAACACCCTGTGCATTAATTAATTGGACTAATTTTTTCAACTTCTTAGTTTAAGGCCAAGCAGAGATGAAACCCAGAAGACCCAAATTTCAACTCGAAAAATGTTTACACCCCATGTGCACTCAATCCGTACACACTGTATATTTGATACTGAAGACTATGAATTTAGCTGTCTAAAAAAATACTTTATTCTTTTCTTCCATCTTTTTCTTAATTATATCTTATTATGCACCACACTTAACTTTATTTTACGCAACTTTTTGAGATTCCGTTTGTTTGGAATCTCGTTGTATTCTCTATTTCGCCACAGAAGCAAAATATTATCTTATAAAGCGAAGCAAGCAATAGGGCGTGCAACTGCTAAAAAAATAAATTACGATAACATTACTAAAGGAGCTCCCTTCGGATATTACGTTTGCTTGTACTTTTTGTTTTCGCTGTCCTTTTTAATTAATTCTGTTTTTTCCTGATATCCCCAAGTGCTCATTTATTTTCATTTGCACTGGAGGAAAAAATAATTAAATGAGATGATAAAATTTTGTAAGGCCGATCCGTGTGCCTGCAAAGATTTCTCTGCTCTAACCGATCTCGTCAAGAGCTATAGAATATATTTTTTATGATAATTGATAATTAGGTAAGCACTTAATTATTGTTCTTTTCACAAAGAATCTACAACGTCAATAGTTTATGTGTAAAGAGGATGGTTTATTATTATTATTCTGTATATCATCATGTCATATCGACAAAGTTAATGTTGTAGGTTGTAGGAACGTTACAAACATGGCACCTATTTTTTGAGCGCTCAATTCATGGAAAATAGTTATTTATGGTACTAGTGTGTTACGGTATATATAAGTCACGCTGGGAAATGTTTAGCTAATTTTCCCAAGTGACTTATATGACGTAACACACGAGTGCCATACAAAATTTTATCGAACACTCATAGAATTTCGTTTTAATAACAAATAAAAGTAACTTAACATTTCAAGTTGTCAATGTCAGAAAAAGCAATTTAAGGAAATTAATGTATTTTTCAATATGTATTATAAAGGATGCTAGTGTCAACCTAAATTGTGTCTGTAAAAAAACAATATTTTTTGAGTTGAAATCACGTTGAAATCCTAAAACCAAGACTGAAAAAATGGAAAATGTAGAAATTCCATCTGAAATGCAGGCATCATTCCGGATATATCAAAACAAACAACAAAGAACTGAAGGAAGTTCACGATTGAAAAATCAAAGAAGGGGTGAAAGGCATAAATAAAGATGACTTGCTGGCTTATTTTTTCAATTTAAGTGAGAAATTAACTCCATCCACATTGTGGACTAATGTTGAAGTTAACTTTGAGAGTTTACAAGAACATTGAAATTTCTAAATTCGGAAGACTAGTGGCATTTCTAAAGTCTAAGCATAAACATTTTCAACCAAAAAAATCCAAGGTCTTAGAAAGAGAACAAATCGAACAATTTTTGCGTGACTAGACGAAGATCATCTTATGAATAAGGTAGGTTCTACTGAATAGTTTAATTGAGTTATATTTATTAAATTTGTTGGTTTTAGGTGGCGTTGATATTAGGAGTTTTTGGCGCTTGCCGTTGCGAGGAATTGACCTATCTAAGCATAGACAATACAGAGGACAAAGGGCATCATGATTTCAAATACTAAAATGAACAAACCAAGAAGCTTCGCTGTGGTCAATGAAGGATTTTGTGTTAATCCAATTGAATTAATTAGAAAATATTCTAAGCTAAGGCCTCAAAGGCCTAAGGCTTTCAAAAGGGAAAATGCACACGTCAATTTGTTGGTATTAATAAGCTATCAAAAATCCCTAATGCTGTTGCGCTATTTTTTGATTTGACAGACTCTCATTTATATACAGGGCATGGCTTGCACCCCGTATCTGCAACTCTCTTGGCCAATGCTGGAGGGGATATTACAACACGGTTGATGGAAGTCATCTACCGTGGCATAAGGTTATATAAGGAAAGTCAATTTCCAGCAAAATTGATATTGCTAAAAAGATACAACGGGTTCAAACTCCTGAAGCAAGCACCAGCAAAGGGGCAACCTGTTCTATAATTTATCACAATTATAAAATGATCCCAATAATCCTTTGACATCAAATTACGGCTTTACCATAAATGTTAATGTTAATATTCGTAAGTAGGTANAACATAATATTTTTTTTTCGTAGGATCGATTAATGTACTTATTTTTTTTAACTTTGAATTGAATTCATAGATGTATAAGCGACTCTTTAATTAAATTATGTAAAATTCAGATTTTTGCTTTCAAAATTTTAAAAATATTTACAAAGGATATTTACAATTAATAATACTAGGCGAATCTTGGTCTTTTTGGCAACTTTTTAACTTGATCTTCATCGTCCGATCCTTCATTAGACTGCGTTTCTTCCTGCTCTTCAAACGTTTCTTCGATATCACTTAATTCTTCGGTTAATTGATCTTCCGGGTTCAAGCAAAGACTGGGCTGTTCGATTTCATGTGAAATGTCTTAGGAATCACTGAAAATTTTCGAAATTTTTTCAACGTTCAAACAATTGTCCGAACTATGACATTTTGTACATAAATCTGTACATCGCAGTCCATGTTTTCGACACCTGCATCTATTACCGTCACAACTGGTTTCGCAGCTGCAAGAGATTGTTTTTAATAAATCTTCAGGAACGACTGAAACTTCTGTAAAGCGAGGCATGAGTATTTTGGAATTATTCGCAATTACTTCTTTCCAGCCCCACTTGGTTGCAGTTATTTTGTTTCCAAGCCACGTCTGAAGCTGAAAGTATGCTCTATAGGAGTGTTGTGTAGCTGCTCCGATGGTGGTAATTTTTCTAATTTAAAAGTAGACTTTGCAGTTAATACTTTATATTGCTGAAATCTCAAATCATCCAGAGATAATCTATCATTTGTGCATATGTAAATAGACGAAATTAATTTACAACCATTTCGAGCAATGACTTTTTGATTCTGCATTAGTCTCATAAAAAGGTTTTACCAACTCTGTCAACTCGGGGGTTTTAATCAGTGAATTCAATGTTGATTTTATCATTTTATCATTTGACAAAAACTTCTGTAAAAATGTTATTTTTGTGTGCCGTTCAATATTTAAAAAATGAATACTCGAAGAATTTTTTCGCCATAAGCGTTCAGCTGTTTTTGTTGAAGATGCAGTTGAGTTTTCATTATCAGCCTCATGGTCCGGATAACCATCAAATACTATACAGCTATTGTCTACATAATGATTGCGTACAAAAGACAAATATTTTCCGGTGATCACTGCAATGCTATCACTTTTCTGCCAAACAACTTTGTGTAACAGAAAACAGAAATAAAGTTTCGGGTCAAACAATGAGGCACAGTTTCTTTTGTATTTTTTCCGTACAATCGAATGGTGTAATCAGTTTTTGAATTTTCTTTAAATTTAAACAAACTATCAACAATAATTACTGAAAAATTCATTGCTGCAAGAGTCATTTTTCTTTTTTTGCATTTTTGAGCATGTTTTTGAACTGTGATTCCAAATTTTTTTATTTCACCAAAAAGTATATGTCAAAACGAAAAAANGGCATTTTCACGGGCGATTTGTTATATCTATTACGTGGAATTAAGTGTTATTACGAATTTTACAAATAAATTTGACAGTACTTTTTTATTGTGTTACTATAAAAAAATGCTAATCAGAAATAGAGTTGCTTTTTAAATCAATGTAGCGCGATTTTATCCTAGGTCACGTGACTTAGGGCAAATTGCTGCCGCTTTCGCTGTTCATGTTGGAACAGCTAAAATGCACAAAAAGTGGTCTTTGACCTCATCCATATACTTACTATTAAATCTATGTATTATATACAAGTGCTGGATAAACAATATTTTCTGTTTTCAAAAAGACCTGTAAAGATCTTCTGAAGATAGATATGACACTTCTAATACCAGGTCAAAGTAGTGAATAACACGATCTATTTTTATATTAATTAATTATTAATAATGAATATAATTACTCTTAAGATAAATCAATGCGGAACTGGGAATAATATTTTGATAGATTACAAGTGCATGGATATATACGTACCTTTGACTCTGAATCTATCAATAACAGCAAGTTATAAGACATAAATAAGAAATGATCAAGTAATTATGAAATTTTGTGATGATTGTGAAAAAAAATATATGGTTCCATGGTGTAATGGTTAGCACTCTGGACTTTGAATCCAGCGATCCGAGTTCAAATCTCGGTGGAACCTACTCTTTTGAAAATAATGGACACTTTTTTAAATTGAAATTTTTTTAATTGCTGATGTAAATAAATACCGTAGAAAATGTTACGTGGTAAACGTTAAGGCAGTTTATATTATTTTAATGAATTAAAATACGTGTAAAAATGGCTTGAAGTTGGCTGGCGTTTTATAGACAAGCACTTTTACTAATTGGAAGACAATGATAGAACAAGTAGATCCATCCAGGAAGTGACGAAGCGTAATGCAACTAGAACTAGAGCAACTTTTAATTTTTCGCATTAAAAGTTCACCGAGAACATGTAAACGTAAGAAAATCTACCTTTCCTGTATTGTCCAGCAAATTTGTAAAGATATTCAATAAATGTGGTTAATGCATATGTTAATAGTTTCCTAAAAGCATTCTTCGGGGTGNAAACAAATTATCGGAATTTAATCGGACTTGTCTTATTTTACAGATTTACTTAATACCTACCTTTTTTGTATAAACTTTTTTTTCTCTATGGATAACAGTTTTTTTACGCCAGTCGAAAAACTACTTTTTCATAATTTTGACCATTGTTTTAACAGTTTCCCAACTAGTCTCGAGTTGATTTTTTGATATTTTGTTTATAACACGTTTCTGAACAATATTCCGCAGAAAAACTTTTAATAGAATTTTTTTCCCGAAAAAAAGCTATAATGATTGGCCTATATCAAAAATCCCTAATGTTGTTTTGCTATTTTTTGATTTGACAGACTCTCATTTATATACAGGGCATGGCTTGCGTCGCGCATCTGCAACTCTCTTGGCCAATGCTGGAGGGGATATTACAACACGGTTGATGGAAGTCATCTACCGTGGCAGAAGGTTATACAGGGTGACATAGAAAAAAGTACATTGCATAGTGCCACACAATAGAGGACATTAAAATAAGAAAAAAAGTTCCTATGAACATGGGTCTGCAAGGCCTTCAGTTAAAAGATACGGGGTGTTGAATTTTATTTTTGTTTGATTTTTTTTTTAATATCTTTAGCCAGAGACGCAAGAAATGGATAAAATGTGGTATACAGGGTTTTTTTTATCATGCTAAATTCAAATATGATATTAGTTTNCGCGTTAGTCAATTTTGAATATGGGCTTTTATTTTTGACACATTTTTGATATTTTTTAAAATTACAACTTATAGAAAATTAATGTACAATGTGAATATACGTCCACAGTTTTTTTCCGTTTATAGAATAATAACAAATACTTTTCAGTACTCAAATATTATTAGTAAGATTTGGAAGTTTTTTGGGTTTTGATCAATTTTCATTAGCTGAGCGATCTAGGTACGAAAAAGGTAAATTTTTAATGACTAAATATGTTACCCCAATACTACAATACTCAACTAATTGCTAGTAGGCACTGATTTTGTATTTTTCTGTGCCCAACCATCAAACTTTTGTAAAGAAAATGTATAAATACAAATTTAATCGTAATAGTTAAAATGGAGTCATAGTTATTTTAAAGTTTTAAAGCACGTGTCATTTACATTCTTATACTATACTTCCTTAGCCATAGCTAGGAATTTTTCGCCTACCCTTGTTGTTCTTGGGCTAGACTCTGTGGTAGCGGACTCCTTATTAGAACGCCTAGACCCTAGGTCTTGTTTTTAGTTATTGTTATTGACTCTAGAGCATGTACTAATGTTTTTTATAGGTACCTAACGCAATCAGTTAATGAAAATTGTACAAGAGACAAAGCTCGCATATAGCTACCAACTGAAAAATATTTGTGATTATTGCATGAACGGATAATAGTTATGGGTGAGGGTAAGGCGTAACGCGTATTAGTTATTCAAAATAATCAAAAATTTTGTTTGGAACTTGTGTTCATCTAGCGGCCAAAAATGATTTCGAATAATTTGAGTTCGGGTCCTTCGTTGGAAACGTACATAGGGCAACCTGTATAGTTGCAATATCTTTTCTAAAAGCTGTTTTACATTGACAATTTATTGATCAATTAATTGATGAAGTCGCTTCATCAAGAAATTGGACAAGTGTAATGCACCAAATCAGCTGTCAAATAACTTCATCAATTTATTCATCAAGTTCTTGACGAATTAGAGCATGTTCTAATTTTCGTCAATTTCTTCGTGAAGTTCGGAAGTACCAACCCAACAGATTTCCAGCCTCAGATCAGTAATGAGGTTATGTTATTGGAGTATGTAAATTGAGTGGCGTCGAATATTTATATAATATGTGTCAGAACGGTACCGCTGTTGTATCACTACAATTATGAGTGGAAAGGTGACATTTTTGAAATTTATTTGCTTCTTTGATTCATTGGTAGAACTGATTCATACGTCAAAAAACTTGACAAAGTCTGTAGCAGTGTAAAACCACACTGTTTACCAATAAATTCGAGAATTAATTGATGAAGAACTTCGTCAATTTGTTGATGAATAAATTGTCAATGTAAAATGGATATTCAAATGTTCCTCTCAAGTTAAATTATGCTACATAAAAGTAGTTATTTTGTGTCTTGATCATGAATCCGTTTTTCGGTGCACTGATGCGGCAAATGAGCAAAATATAACCCGTCTGTGATGCTTCCTGAAAACAGTTTACTTCACAACTCTATATGAACAGTTTTCTCCTACGAGCAGTCTACGTGAGATTAAAACCAGTCACATGAAATACTAGGCTGGCTCAAATATAAATGAGTCACTCTGGCGCTGAATGAAGTTGCGTTAGGATGGGACGGCTCTGAGAATACTCGTATACAGGGTGTTTCTGAAATAAGTGCGTTCCATGAAAAGGGCGATAGCGGGCACAAAATGAGCAACTTTTATGAAGCAACTCATGGTCTAGATACTTGTGTTTTCGAGAAAATTAAGAAAATTGATCATAAATGTGCATCTTGTGCACATGCACGGCCAGAATGCTTAGGACTCGCTACATGCGTGAAGCGTTTCTCTAATTCGCTGACGTTCCACGTGATTTCCACAATCAAGCAAAGCTGATGTAGGCCAGTATGTCTTGTGTTTTTTAGTTGTGTGTTACAGTATTACTCAGCCAGCGTATAAAATGTTTTCTGATCAAAAACTAGCAAATATGGTGTTAATGTTCGGAGAATGTCAGTACAATTTAAATGAGACTTATCGTTTATATGCCGTCCGTTTCCGTAACAGACGCAGTACTCGCGACATTACTCGAAAAGTGGGTGTATCTACGGGAACACTTCTATCATGTACAAGAGGTTAAGGCATTAAATAACAATGCTTTTTAGCCGCGTGTGGAATTTTGCCAATGGTTGCGATATCAAATAGCACAAGAATCGGATTTTACAAGCAAGGTGATTTTTATGGATGAATGTTTTACTAGAGAGGGCATACTAATTTTCACAACATTCACTATTGGTGTGATGCAAATCCTCACGTTGTACAGAGATCTCGGTTCCATCAACCGTTTTCAGTAAATGTGTGGTTACCTACACGTTTGGTGTTGCTTATTTAAAGTTTTTAATAAACGCCTTATCGGATTTGTTGGAAGACGTCCTTTTACAAATCCATGCCCAAATGTTCTTCGTGCATGATGGCGCCCTTCACATTGTTTCTGGTGGATTTTGTGAATGTTTACATGCCAACTTCCCGGAAAGGTGGATGGGACGAAATGGTCCTATACGTTGGCCAGCACGAATTCAGGATATGAACCCTGTCGATTTTTTTCCTTGGGGGTGTATGAAACAAACTGTGTACCGAACGCCTATTGTCGATGCAGCAGATCTTCAACAGCGAATTTTTGCTGCAGCTAATGAAATTCAACAAATGCCAGAAGTGTTTCCATGTATGTATGCGGACTAATTTTGACCGTCGTTTGGAAGAATTTTTATTAAAACATGGAAACAACTTTAAACAATTTTTGTAAAACATATCGTTTATTGGTAAGTAATTCGTTTATTCGTTTAATTTTTGTGTTATGTAGGCACTTTTAAATGAGATTTGAATAAATTTTACCAATTTCAACGTAAAATTTAAACCGTTAAAACTGCCATCAGCGTTTTTAGGCCAGTCATTATAGCTTTTTTTTAATTCTATTAGAAATTTTTTTGCGGAATATTGTTCAGAAAAGTATTATAAACAAATTATCAAAAAATCAACTAGAGACTAGTTGGGAAACTTTGTTAAAACAATGGTCAAAGTTATGGAAAAGTGGTTTTTTGACTCGCGTATAAAAACTGTTACTCATAGAGAAAAAAGGTTTATACAAAAAAGGTAGGTATTAAATAAATCTGTAAAATAAGACAAGTCCGATTAAATTCCGATAATTTGTTTATTCCCAAGAGCTCAAAAATGGTCGAAAATGGTCGTTTTTTCAATTGCTAATAATTAATGCAATTTTCATCGCAGACACTTGTAATTCAGGATTTTTGAGGCTTTTTACACCCTTAATAAGTAAAACCCGAAAGCTTCATTCGTTTGGCGTTGACGGAATTTGTTATCTAAGAAGATGCTATTTTCAATTCATTTTTCCCAAGCTCATAGGCGTTGTATGGTTTTGATCATTAGTTGTTTTTGTACCTAAATAGTTGTATTGACATATGCATTTACTGAGAATTTAATTTTTCAAAAATTTGTTCAAAAATGACTGAAAAAATGTTAATATTTATTAAATTATTAAGATAGGTAATTATTATAAAATGAAATAGTAACGTCTATAGTTTAGTTAGTACTATTTTTCTTCGAATTTAAAAAAAATCGTTCTAAGTTGATTAGAAGCTGAGACATTTTTTTTTATTTAACCGCAGTGTCCTTAATTATTAAGAGCCGATTTGGAGAGAGTATACATTAAGAGCTATATTTTCATGACCTACATTAATATTAAGGTGAATTCAACTACGTATTTAATTGCAAAAAAGAAGATAGCGGCGATGCGTTCTATTACTCGGTCTAGCGAACGAGTTGGAAGAGCGAGGCTAAATAAAAAATTAAATCTCGGGTTGAAATAATGTTAATACCATGTCTTCAATGCTCATGGATTTTCGCGCTACCACAAATTAAAAAAAGGATCATATCGATAGGTTCGTTATTAATAGAGATATGGCTAATTTTTCCAGCTCCATCGATTTGAAGCCGCTCGATCATTTTCCTGTGCGCAACCAGGCGCGTAGCGCGCATGCTCCGCCTCGTTCTCCCCACGCGTTTGCTAGACCGAGTAATAGAACGCATCGCTGCTATCTTCTTTTTTGGAATTAAATAGTTGAATTCGCTTTAATGTTAATGTACGACATGAACATATAGCTCTTAAAGTATACTCTCGCCAAATTTCAGCTATTAATATTAATAATAATTAAGGTCACTGCGATTAAATAAAAAAAAGTATTTCAGCACCTAATCAACCTAGAACAATGATTTTAAAAAAAAAATTCGAAGAAAAATAGTATGTACTAGCTAAACTATAGAGGTTACTATTTCATTTTATAATAATTACCTATCTTAACAATTTAATAAATATTAACATTTTTTTCAGTCATTTTTAAACAAATTAAATTTGAAAAATTAAATTCTCAGTAAATGCATATGTCAATACAACTATTTAGGTACAAAAACAACTAACGATCGAAACTATGCAACGCATTGAGCTTGGGAAAAATGAATTGAAAATACCATCTTCTTAGATAACAAATTTCGCCAACGCCAAACTAATGAATCTTTCGGGTTGAAATTTTTACCACTTATTAAGGATGCAAAAAGCCTAAAAAATCCTGAATTACAAGTGTCTGCGATGAAAATTGCATTAATTATTAGCAATAGAAAAAAACGGACATTTTCGACCATATTTGAGATCTTGCGCATAAACAAATTATCGGAGTTTAATCGGACGTGTCTCATTTTATAGGCTTATTTAATACCTACCTTTTTGTATAAACTTTTTTTCGCTATGAATAATAATTTTTTGTATCGAGTCAAAAAAACACTTTTCCATAACTTTGACCACTGTTTAAACAAAGTTTCCCAACTAGCCTCGAGTTGATTTTTTGATACTTTGTGTATAACACGTTTGCGAACAATATTCCGCAGAGAAATTTCTAATAGTATTTTTTTCCCGAAACAGGCTGTTTCATGTCTATAATAACTGGACTATTTCGCAGTACGGTACGCGGCTTTAAATTTGTTTAAACCTTCATGCGAATTATTTTTTAATTTAAAATGTATTGTTTTAGAACATCAGTTGCTTAATAAAAGTTGCTCATTTTCCACCCTGTATATGTTGCAGGATGTCATCCATTCGCTCTGCAATGCATTATAATAAAATTCTCAATGAATACACCTCAAAAAACACATTTTCACAGTTCATTGTGTTTTTTGTTACAAAACTTTTTTTGAGGAACGGAAAAGTTGAAAATAAGACTGTGATGGCCACTTAAGAACGAGTCTGACTGCAGACAACATTCTTACAGTTCGTGGTCTTCTGGAGACCAACCAACTTACAATTTCCAATTCATTGTTTACTTCATAACATTTTTGGCAGTGGCCAAAAAGTTGCTCAAGATGAGCTTAGGGAAGAAAAATGTAAGCTCGTTGAGACCCAAGCCTTGACAACAAAATATTGCTCCTCGCGAAATCTGCATACGGCTTCCGGAATGTTATCCAACTAAGGAACATATTTTTATAAACCATTTAGTCCCTTCAAGGCCACCCCATCCTAACGCAACTCCTCCAAGCTCCAGAACGAAAATCTCTTTACATTTGATCCACCCTCGTAATCAATTGCTTTGTGAATATTTTACTAAACTTAAACTATTTTTATATTAGTTTCATATATTCATTACTTGCAAAAAACGATCATGACCATTTTTTACACTTGTCTGTAGATAATTTATCAGCGTAGATTTTAATGTACAGTTGGGAAATAAGGTCAAAGGTAAATTAAACATGAATAGAGTGATTAACTGATCAATTATGCAGCTTCTCCAAAAGAATGCATATGAAAAAATAAGGTTCCATGGTGTAATGGTTAGCACTCTGGACTCTGAATCCAGCGATCCGAGTTCAAATCTCGGTGGAACCTTCTTTTTTTTCTTGAAGGTAATTAGTATTGCTACCGCATCTAAATGTCATTGATGTGCACGATGAGTAGAATATTGCTAATATTTTCCAAAGTATAATGTACATATTATGTTTAAAATATACTTTAACAAACATTTTAAAGGTTGTGTTTGACACGTGATGGCATTCTTCAATTTTTCTTATGACCAACTCAGTTTTTATACAGGGTGTTTCTTAATAAGGTGCTAATATTTAAGGTTTTTCTTGGGTCCATTTTAAAAAAAAAACTTCATATGAACATATGTCCTAAAAGTCTTAACTTTTGAACTACAGGGTGCTAAAGTTTTATGAAAAAAACATTTTTTTTTATAACTTTGGTATTACCTACCCTAGATATTTTTTCAAATTTGGTACACGCCTTCTATTCATCGAGATGCATTTTATGATCTACAAACAATTTTATTATTTTAGTCAGTGGCGTCTGTACAGGTTTTGTATCAAATATTTTTGAAGAAAAATATGTTACGCCACTACTTTTTCTTTTAGTAAAAATCATTTTTGAAATCCTCATTCCTTTCTGAGCAAATGTGGGGTCTTCAATTTTTTTCGTTTGACGTACGGTTTTCGCATAAAAAAATAAAATTCATTCATTTGCAACAATAATTTATTTAAGATAATAACTTTTAAACATTGAAATTATGAAATTACAGTAATCTACATACATTTTGGAATGGTAAAAGAAAATTACCCTGGCGTTTTTCTTCAAAAATATTCAATACAAAACCTGTACAGACGCCACTGGCAAAAATAATAAAATTGTTTGTACATCAAAAAATGCATCTCGATGAATAGAAGGCGTGTACCAAATTTGACTAAATATTTAGGGTAATACCAAAGTTATCATAAAACTTTAGCACCCTGTAGTTCAAAAGTTAAGACTTTTAGGACATATGTTCATATGAAGTTTTTTTCTTAAAATGAACCCAAGAAAATATTAGCACGTTATTAAGAAACACCCTGTATTGATACAATGGCATTATACTGCTTTACTGTTAATGCAACACAATTTTTAATAGTTATACCAGAAAATTATAAGTTAAGAAATAATTTATTTATTTGCTTTCTCGAATCGGATAAATTGAATCAGTTACTAGGTACTAATAATCCTAAATACATATTTTTGTAATTTCTTTATTTTTGCTGTATTCCAACTTTAACTAGAACTTTTAATTTTTAGATTTGGAGCGATACAAAGGATGTATGTATCCTTTAAAATTATACCTTTTCAATTAAGGCACAGTAACACTACCACTACCCCATACCATACAGTATTACAAAATTGCAAAAATATAGGGTGTCCCAAATTGATAGAACAAAATTCATATTTTTTTCCAGTTCAGATTTTAAAAAATCGCTGAAACAGGTCAATTAGTAAATAGAGATTGTCACTTCTGCAATATTTTCTATTCTTTTGAGCCATGTTTGACACCTATAACATTACCGACATTTTTTTTAATAGGACGCTCTATATTTTATAGTATAAATAGCCTAAAGAAGAATTCAGCGATATAAGATTATACCGACTTTTTTGTCATAGTTGTCAAGAAAATGTAAAAAATTTTCTTTTATGTCATACTGACGACTATTTCAAACAATCGTAGTCTCTTCTGTACTTTAAAAAACGTACATACTCTATTAATACTTTTTCATTTATTTTAAAGCTTTTTTTTCTCAAAAAAAAAACACATCGATATACACATAAAATTCACCAGAGTGCCTTAGGTATAACGTGAATCGTTTTAGTTCCAATTCATTCGTTGTTAAATTATTTTGAAAATTGGTTGCCCGTTTAAACGAAAAACAAAGAACTGAAGTTTTAATTTTGATTGGATGCGGAGATAAAATCCGTAGTCACCAGGAGGTATGTGACTTATTTTACCATAAGTATCCAGACCAGAGAATCAATCGAGCTACAACAAGTAGAGTATCCAAAAAGTTTGAGGAAACCGAAAGTATAAAAGATTTACCTGGATCAGGAAGGTGAAGAACGGTAAGCGAAAATGACCGTCAAAATGTGATGCTCGCCGTTACTGAAAATCCTCACTCATCCATTAGATCTATCTCAGCCAACTTCAACTTGCCGAAGACCTCAGTTCACAGAACTCTGAAGTTTCAAAAGTGCCATCTTTACAAAGTTAACGACTTACAAGAACTATGGGCAGATGACAGACAGAAGATTACAGTTTTGCGAGGAAATTAGAAATGTATTTGAAAGACAATCCAACTTAAAAAATCATATAATTTTCACAACTCGCAACTTTTTGCTTAAATGGAACCATGTACAGGCAAAATACTAGATTTTGGAGCCCAGAATATCCGCATTCAATGCAAGAGAAATGACCAGAAAAAGTGAATGTTTCGGCTGGGAATAGTAGTAGTAGGAAATCGCATACTGGGACCTTATTTCTTTGAGGGCAATTTGACAGCCGACGTTTATTTGGATTCTTTGTTTTCAGCTGATTCCAACCCTGGAATTAATTTTTCCTAACCCTAATGAGCGCGATACGCCTGCTGATGATGTCTGGTTCCAACAAGATGGTGCCCCTCCACATTTTCGCTTCGATTGAAGAAATTACCTTAATGAAGTTTTCCCAAATCGGTGCAGCCGCTTGATGGCCACCACGCCCCCCTGACTTAACCCCACTGGATTTTTTTGTAGGGTTATCTAAAAAGCAAAGTGTATGTGAGCAGACCAGATACTATCGAAGGATTGAAAAATTGTAACAGAGAAGAAGTTCGAAACATAACACCAAATGTTTTTCAAAATGTAATTGATACCTAATTTTGAACACCAAATTTGGACATTGTGCAATGGTAAATGGCGGGCACTTTGATCATTTGCTGTAAAATAAAAAGTAATACTAAATTATAGTTTTCATTTAATTCCTCCATGTTTTGACAACTATGACAAAAAAGTAGGTATAACCTTATATCACTGAATTAGTCTTTAGAAGGACTGTTCTATTTATACTATAAAATATACAGTGTCCTATTAAAAATTGGTAATGTTATACTTCTGTCAAACATGGCTCAAAAAAACTGAAAATATTGCAGAAAAGTGACAATTTCTATTTACTAATTGACCCGTTTTAGTTATTTTATTTAAATTTCAACTGGAAAAAAATATAAATTTTGTTCCATCATTTTGGAACACACTGTATATTATTATATCACGTCTGGAGTGTATAATAATTACGGACCAAAGCGATTACTTATTAGTTGTGGTTGGGAATTGATTTGTCAATTTTTCGCATACAATACAATATGTACTAGGTGTGCACAATCAAAAATTAAAACAGCTTGTCATATACAAAAGAAGTCGTTTCAACCATTTTCTGGCAATTAGAATAACCTTTAAAGTAAATGCAAGTAGATATTCTGTGAGAAACATTTAGATACAGGATCTGCATAAAACATATGTCAAACAAATCATGTTGGTTTTAATTTTAATACCAGGCATGCGTATTTTAGAAAAATTCATTTTGAATTAAAAATTAAACACAAGTAAAATACACATAAAAATAAAGTAAAATACCTACATATTGCCACAAACAGTAATCTTTTAGAAACGTATCTGCGTTTGTGTTTGCAAATATTAATGCGGGCCTTGTATTATGTAATACTATTAATGCACTGCGTTTGTGTACTGCTAAAGATATTACGTTGCTACAACAGGGAAAACAGAACCATTTGATATCCTCTGCAATTTACGTAACCAATTTTAAAATTACGGAAGCGCAAATGGCTACAATTATAATTAAGCTTAGAATACATTGTGTAACTATTACCGTTGTGAAAATTCCACCTTTGTTTGTTTTTCTGCAGGGAAAAGTATATTCATTAATATCTAATGATTTAATACGAAATGATTTAGATTGTTCCTTGGTATTTTTTAGTAGATTGTACCAAGAAATTAATTTTTATGTAAACTAAAACTCAAACATTTCCCAAGAAATGTAAGTAATATTACAATATTAAACAAATTGCATCGATTCTGCTTTATTCAATGTTTGACAACAAAATAAAAAACGAACTCTTAATACAACGGAATGGGTTTCTATGATTTGGTATCAAGATATGTTCATATGAATTTGCATTTAATGTAACCGCCACCATATAGTAAGCCGATGGAATAACCCTTAATTCCTGTCCTGTATCGCATTAATTCTCGTCAATCTAGTAAATTTTATTGTTTTAAGTTTACTACACTTTGCAACGTTAACGATGCGCCGAATTAACACTTTCTGTGGGATTTTTGTATATTGGAAACGATTGAAAGGATATAAAAAATTATTTTTAGAACTAATAAATTATCGGTGCGTAGTGCAAAGCATTAACATGCGTAAACATTTATCGAGCGTGCTCCAGAAATGACGGGGTTCTTAATAGACTATTTGGAACAGGAACCTGAAATGGAGGGTCATTGCTTCCAGTTACCGTTGTTAGAAACTTAAATTGTAACTGTTGCACCAATTATGAACCTTATTTTAAATATTATTATTTACAATATGTAAACTTGTCAAAAATATCTGCGAATCATATTATACAATTCTAAATGAAAATTAAGGTTTCCTAAATTATTTAAATGGACTACATAATTTGTGATTCTACGTTACATTTCTAATAAACTGGAATTCGCTATCAAAAATAAATTTTCTTAAATATCCTGAAAAAAATTACGATTTGGCAACACTGTACCGTTTCGCACTGTGGCGTCATGGAAAACTTATCGTAAATGGAGTAGCGTTACATCCTATATATAATTAGGCAGTCAAATACTGTGATCAATAGATGGTGCTGTTGAAAGCGGATTGCAGCCAACAGATGAAGGCATTAACCTTCATGAACTTATAACACTCATGTGGAACTATCTGCATTAAATAGATGGCAGTGCTTATTTTTAAATAAAAATGTATTAAACTTGAATTAATTAGTGATTATTGTAAAGGTATAACCAGCAGATTGTGTTGATTCTAGAAATTTCAGATTTTATTTGGAAATTGAGTCCTTAATTTCTTGTATTCCAAATCAAATCAAATCAAATCATTTATTGGTGTCGATACATTAAAATGTTTACACAAGTCAAAGAAAAAAAAACACGGAAGATACAACATAAGCAATACTACACTAAAGCTAAAAAACATATTCATTGTCAGATAAATATAACGTAAACAGCATAAAAAAGTAAATATTACGAACATTCATTATGTATATCTAAAAACTGATAAGCAAAGAACTCATCAAAATTGTAAAACGCTTTTCTCTTAAGATATTTTCTAATTCTGGCCTTAAAACAGTCTGAATTTAGTGATCGAATCTCATTAAAATAATTTGTGCCATCTCTGAATTTCGTTAATCTATGAAATTTTGACCTAAAATTGTCTCTCTTGTATGGTGAAAATGAAAATTTCCTTGTCGAACAAATCCATTCTGATTATTTTTTATATGAATTAGGCACTCAAGTATGTAAACTGACTGCATTGTAAGAATATTTAGCAGTTTGTATAGCTCCCGACAATCATCTATGTATTTTATTCCAGCCATAATTCTAATACATTTACGTTGTAAACCAAAAATGTTATAACTGTGAGACGAATGACCCCAGTTCAAAATTGCATAAGTCATGGTGGCATGAAAAGTACCATAATTATATGCAGACATGAGTACAAGCTTAGATACTATACGATCTAAATTACGCAGTAGGAAAATATTCCTTAGATAAACGTGCGGATAAATCATTGACATGTTTTTCCAAACTCAATTTAATGTCAAGGTCAACTTTAAGACATTTAATACTATTTGAGTTATTACAAGTATTGATATGGCGAGGCGTAAATAGCAAAGATTGAGTTTTGTCAACATTTAAGTTCAATCTATTAGCAATAAACCAGTCCTTTATCAGCGGAAGCGTATTCATTTGATCATCTGTGAGTTTAGTTAAGTTATTATAGATAAGAAATAGTATAGGGCCCAATACTGAGCCTTGGGGAACTCCATGAACTATTTCTGTTAGGTGTGAACCCTTCTTAAAAACAAGAATAATCTTGGATAACTTGAAAGTTGTAGGAAATACGTAGGAGTTAATACGCTAATTAGCATTAGCGTTTAGTGAATCGCTTACAGGTGAACTGCGGTCATTTTTATTTTTTATGAGGTTCCACATTGCGGTTTATTTATTAGTAGATGTATTTATATAGTTGTCATTGGGGTTTTTTTTTCTTTAGATAATTCAAGGCGATACTGATTGCGATAGGAATTGAAGGTTTCTCTGGACATGGAGGTTGGATGCTGACAATGCACGTCTCTTAAGAAATTTAATTTTTCTCCCATACTGACAATCAGGCGGTATCAGTAGATTTGAAATTACGTTGCGTTTTAGTTTTCATTGGTAAACAGATATCAATTGCATCGAATGCATTAGGACAAAACTTTTTATTTCTTCTGCCATCTGGTTTTTTCCCAACAAAGACTTGTTCTCTTGCTTTCATTTCTTCAAGACTTTGCTGAATGTGTTGCTGTTCTCTTGTCTTCGATTTTTCTGAAGCTTTTGTGTTCAACCCATTTATCTTTTGGTTTCTTCTTTTCAGATATCATACTTATATTTCTTTTCCAAAATAACCATCGGGCTGCTCAAATATAATTTCATTTGCCTTCTACTCCAACTGTTATTATTCTTGTTGTGTTTGCCTTTATCTTTTGGTTTCTTCTTTTCAGATATCGTACTTCTATTTCTTTTCCAAAATAACCATCGGGCTGCCCAAACATAATTTCATTTGCCTTCTACTCCAGCTTCTTGTCTGGATTCTTGCTTCCTACCATTCCTTAGATGTCACCTTCGGATTTCAAGTGGAATGTTCTGGCAGTTTTATGAAATTACCTCATTACTATTCCGTGCTTCTTGTGATGACATTGGAATTAATGTGCTTTTACTCACTTTCAACTAGAGGCTTTTCCCCTCTAGGCATGTGAAGTTAATTTGTGACACGAAATTTTCGAGAATGGCAGTGAAAAAGTCCAATTTAAATCTTATTTCGTTTTTGACAGTAGTAGTTGTAATGTAACAAAATATATAAATTAGTCTCTTATAAAAGTACACAGAAAAGTCTTTTACATATCCTGTGGTGTGATGTATGTATTTTTGTAGCTTTTAGATAAGAAAATGCTTCACTTAAATTTTCTAAATAAGACTTTTTGCTTTAGGTGTGGCCCAGTTCGGATTCTCCAAGAGGTGAAGCAGACGGACAGAGCTTCGTTTTTCCGACATGTGCCGAGGACGCTACGTCACAGAGCTCCACATGCCTGGATAATAACCACCACCATGATTCTGGGATTGACTCGAATCAGGTTTGTTTTACACACAAAAATTCCAAAGTTAAGTGGAATATTTGGTACAATTTGATTTTTTGCACTGATATGAGTACCAGGTCCTTTTCTCTTAACTTTATAACAAATTTTCTTGCGTTAATGTGTGGTTAATTAATTTATTCATACAATTTCGTACTGTATTCCTTTTAAGATATATAAATACATCTATCAGCTACCTAAAAATCAAGGTACCTACATATCAGTTAAAATGTTTGGAGCTTTTAAATTATATTTTTTTACAAGTTGGATGAAAATAGTAGAGTCTTATACCTATTATAATAAATATTTTCTTATTCAAATGATTTAAAGTAATATTTTATTTGTCTATATTTTGTTGATATTTATAAGATCTATTTGTATCTAAGACAAAACGATAATACAAATTTTCCTTGGAAAGCATAATTTAGTACCCTTTTTAGTAGTAGAGATGGTAGTAGACTCTTATTTTAAAAATATGCACGGTTCTATCATAGTAAATAATTATGTCCAATTAAAAATTAAAAACAAAAAATTTAAATAAATATTTCTTAAACAGTTAATTTTAACGAGTTGAACCAAGAAGGTATTTTCGTTGGCAAATTCTTCAGGGAACTTATTTTTGATACAGGCAAATTACGA
>NW_019416708.1:225703-292724 GCF_000390285.2 Anoplophora glabripennis | reverse complement strand
ATATTTTTTTACTCTATTATGAAGATATTAAGCTAATGCAAATAAATTTAAAAATCCTATCAAATGAAATTAAACATTATTCTCTGATACCCAGAATATTGGGGAACAGTAAGATTGGAACTGTCCAATTAGCAATATATGTAGTTCGGGCTGTCGTGGAACTTGGGCACTTGACTTGCTTTTAAGTTGAAAAAGTTAGTTTTTAGAGGGTTTCAACTGGCCCTACACTGTTTTGTACTGGGGTTTTAAGTGGCACTTCAATTTACAATCGTTATTAAAGCGCCTGCAAGCTTTAGCAGCTTTTTTCACTGAGCCTCGTAGGAGGGCTAGTGTACGGCAGCTTTAGAGTTGTTGTCTATGGCAGCTTAAGAGCTGGGTACCCTTGGAGGGCCTATGCCGTGGTAGGACGGAACGGACCTAGGCGGGTAGCTTGAGGAGTTATGTGAGCTTGGAGCTCGTGTGGCTATTTTTCTGAGAGAATATAATTCAAAAATGGAATTTTATAATTTTATACTTTATTCTTGACTTTAGAGGTTTACGATGGATATTTGGCAATAGGTAATATCTATGGACATGACATCTATGCATATTGTCATTTGTAAACTTTAGATCGTGTTGCAAGCACTGGCCAGGTATCCGTCCCTGGTTATAAATCTGCCGTTGTCCAGGGTCGATGTTCAGTCACAGGTAGGGGCATCTCCCCTGGTGGCTCTCCTGCGTGGTCCAGTTTCCTCACTTCTCGGTTCTGCCGTCTTGACCATATCCGAATTGGCCTCTAAAGATTTGTAGTAGGTGTTGTGTTTCCGTTAGGTTCGAGTTTCGTCAATTTTGGAGAATTTTTTACCTCCGAAATTAGAATCTGGAAACTTATTTCGGGTCATTAGAAATATAGGCTATTGTGATGGAGGTTTTTTGGCTGCTTGGGGCGGTATTTTAGCACGATGGCGGGAACATTGGAAAGTGAGGTGAATTTCTTCATTTTCTGCGTCCTGGATGTCGTTGTCGACGGCATTGTCCTTTATCGATGTTGACTGCCGTGGATGTAGCGGCTGCTCGGAGTGGTTTTGAGCGCGACGACGTGACTTTGGAAAGTGAGGTGAAAGAGATCGTTCTCTGCTCTCATTACGGTCAATTTGGCATGGAGCGATTTTTTCCGGCTTCGTGGTCCCCATTGGAAAGTATGGTGAATTTTTGCAGTCACTCGAAACTAATAATATGGCGAAAATCTAGATATGCGATAGATATTCTAACCTCATGAACAATATCTCTAATTAATATTGCAGGAAACAATTGAATAATTGTTGTATGGAACCCATAAAGTTATGGACTACATACCCCAACTTATTGTTATTATTATGGAATTACACCATCAGTATCAAGTAAATAGTAAGATCTGCAGCAGCTACATTTATGTATCGGTCTTTCACCGTGTTAGGTACTATTTAGACATATCATTTTTTTGTTTTTAATTCGGATAAATGTTAATTACGGGCTATTTTGTTTCCTGTTCAACAGTTAAGAATCTTGTCTGTGAGGTTAAATGTATTTGGCAGACTTTTAGGTATCAAAGAATATTATTTAACTTCATTCGATGGGATTCTTTAGGAAAAAAGTGTTTAAATGTCTTGAATGTATACGAATTAATTGTATAATAAAGTATAATATATAATGCGTGAGCTAATAATAAAATATATTTTTAAAAAGATAAAATTGGGCTTCCACTGTTCTTAAAATATTGAATAAATTAAAATAAAATAGTTCATTAACGTAAATACTACTTATACTTGACAAATATTATCCGACGATGTTTAAACAATGCTTCACCCAAGCCACCATCTGCGTGATTGGACAGAAATAGCATACTCACTAGTCAAATTTAATTTTTGGAGTGGTGGCACTTTGGTAAATAAATGTTATCAGCCTTTTACTACAATAGTTTACATTTTGTGTCAACACATGACTTTTGAAAACGAATTGTCCCAACCAGAGTTAAATTATGCAAATTATAATATGCTTCATTATTTAAACTAACTCCGAGCATCATTTTACTCAGCAAGCGTATGTTTGATAGCGGCTGGAGTAGCAACTTATATTGCGATATAAATTTAGATGGTTTATTTTTATTTTCTTTATAACCCTGTTAGCCGGTCGATATAAAACCGAAAACTGTTCAACTAGTAGCTAACAGTGCTGTTCACGTAGTACTATTTCATCATTTCGCTACATTATTAATTTCGTAGGATATTCCACGAAGCTCGCTCATTGCCTTCTGCAACTCAATTGCCTCTTAAATAAGCGGGGTCAATCTATTTTAAATGAATTTGTAACCGTTCGTAGCCGTCTTTGACGCTCCTTTATGGGCGCTGTCGGTAGATCAAGCTGTAAATTAGGAATAAATATATTATTTCTCAAGTGTGAAATATTGAAATTTTATTTTTCTTAAATGCCATTTGAGATGCTAAAAATGTCCCCATTAATGTTTTGGTTGTTGCTGATTTGAGCCATTTTTTGAGGTATTATTGTGTTAGTGGCAATGGCATGTCAAATTGTACTTTTACTAAAGGTATAAAATGGTGTGCACTATCTTATGGTGACGAAATATTTGTTATAATAAACGAATATGACGTAAGTATTCCAAAATAGCGGGAGTTGAAATGTCTACATTCTTTATAATAAAATAAAATGGAATATAGAACTGTCTAAAATTATCTGCAGGTAGACCAGAAATAGAAATTGACGAAACTATCATATATTCGTAAAAAGTGCATTTATTATATCTTATAAAAATACTTCTCGCTCGACAAGATTTTAAGGCAGATTAAACTCTGAAAAGTTCTTCTAAAGCTTAACGAAATATTATCATTCTCATCAATAAGAAAAAAATTGTTTGCAGGAGAAGATAATCTTATGAGCAATCCGAATACGTCATAAAGGAAAACATATTATTTCCTACTTGGATGCAGCCTAGAAAAAATTGAGAAAATCAAAAGTATGGCAGGTTAGGAATATATTATCGACAAGCCGTTTTGGAAGTACTATCAACAAAGTTAAAGGCATCATCAAGTAAAGGGGACAGTTGATAATTACTTATGTTGATGGTGCTAGTGGTAGTGATCACAAGAATGTTAACGTCATTTTTGAACATTTAGAACAAACAATATATTTTATATTCCCGCGATGTTATTGTAATGAATAACTCTACTAGTTACTATTCAAGACTTATTGAAAAGAACACCTACGACTTCTTGAAAGGAAGGTGATATAGTTCAGTGGCTATCACAGAAAGTTATATATGAAAATAACATGCTTAAAAAATATTTTGACCATTGTCATAAGATACTAGATATTGCGGGTGTAATTTAACGCTGTTCGGAGCTGCAGTTCGCAGAATTGTTATTTCGTACACTGTCATTAGTTAAAAACAATAAAGACGATTCTAAACATTTCAGTATTGATGAAGTGGCAAAAATTCATCAAATAATTATACTTTAGCAGCCACCCTACCATTGTGAACTTGAACTGATCATATCTATATGGACACAGGTAGACTGCAAAGCCCTCAACAACATTTAGCATAAAAGAAGTTAAATATTTTTCGAATAACCCTTTAAAATATGCAGATAATGTATAGATATTGTTATGATATTGAAAGCCGATAACGATACACAACTATACAATGAAATTTTGAAAATTATGACAATCTGTCAAAATAAATTAAATAATGCAAAATTTTAAATTAAATAGTTTAATGAAAGCAATAATACATACTAGAAAGTTAAAATGTATAACCTAGTACAACTTTGTAAAGATATTCATCATATAAGAGCATTGGTTTGGGGAAATTTGAAAAATTAAGATTTTGACAGGTAGATTATCGTAGAACATAACAAGAAAGAGTTCTTTAAATCCATGCAATAAATACTAAGACTATAATTAAAGTTCATCATACCTTTAGTCTATATTTATGAGTGGAATTAAAATTAAAGTTCTTTAGATAACTTCATATAGCGATTTTCGAAATATCAGACTCATAACTCAACATTGTGTAAAATTTATTGTGTAAATAATATTTCTCAGATGTAAAATGACCTGTGTTGTATTAAAAAGACCTTCTATTCATACAAGACTGTATTTAAATCCCAATTTACATTCCTAGTAGTGTATAAACATTGAAAGTTGTCAAGAAACGATGACCCTGAAAACATTTTAGTCATTAGTTAATTCATACTAGATAAAACTATTCAAAATAGTGAAATTAACTTAATATCAATGTTGTGGAACGATACTAGTGACATAGAATTAAGCTAAATAGCATAATTTGGTTAAATTTCAATAAATTAGCAAAATTTTCTAAAAACTTTAAAAATCAAGATTGAGGTATGGAAACTTGTAGAAAATTATGTAGAATCCAAAAATATCAGTGTCATGCTGCAAAAACACAAAAACATACATAAAGGCATAAATAATTCCAGTTTAAAAATTTCATAAAGCTTCAAACTTATATTGCTATAACGACAACCTCATTTGTTATCAATTTATAAAAACTGTTGCAGGGCTTCTAGTAGCCAGTCTTTCATAATTTGTCGAACCATAAACATCGTTCAGTCACTCCTAAAATAAACAAATGCCAGTCAAAATTAAATAAATAAATGTATACGTAGTTACCATTTTTCAAACGTCAACGACAGCAAGCAATATTCTGACAACTGTCAAAAGTGAAAATTTTCCACCAGTTAAAAATTTCTCAACGGTCCAAATATTCACTGAGATTTATATGATGGGCACAAGTGTCATTTAACCAAAAGTACAAGGTATAAATTTCCAATTAAAAACTAGTGAAGTGCTGTGAGAAAATACAACGACAGGCGAAGTGCAAACCCAATCAACAATTGGAATATCAAGTATATGGAACCAGTTCTTCGATCTAGATCATACAAAGCCGAACATCGACCAGGACGAGGTTCACGACATCTGGATGGCATCTACGAAACCAGCACTAAAGCGATTCGTGAGTGCTGGTTCTACTTCTACAATTGGCGAATTTAAAAATTTCATCGTACGAATTCGTATATAACAAACTTATATCTATAAAAATCTGTTTTAAAATACCAACGTCAACTAAATATCACAATTTCACTTTCTAAATTAGTGTAGGATAAAGTAGATTTTAAGATAATAAGTAAGAATACAATTTGTCAGTTGTCTGTCTGTCAAAATTAGATATGCAATATATTTTGTTCATTTCATGTTAAATAGTATTTTTCATTTCGTATATATAGCAAGCTCTAACTGAAATAATTTATAAGACCAGATCTTAATAATTCACTCACATTCACATATAACAAAAACATAACAATATGTACGTATTTTGCACTTAAAGCACCATGCTATGACGCCATGAGCGACTGGACGAGTAGGTACCTATACTCGCTCATAAATCAATTTGCCAGCTGGTAAGATGAATCTTGGAATTTGCTGGATGTGGTGGTGTCACAGCAGAGCAATGACAGCTTGATTTATAGGCGCATATACACACCGAACCTCGCGTCGTGGGAAGGAGCCTTAATAAAACTGAAAACAAGACACACCAGATAAAGTACGGTTCAGTCGATTTAACTAAACTTGCCTAAATTCAAAAATTGATAATAACGGAGCTACAGGGTGTCAAAATTGAAAAAATAAATAACATTTTCTTTAATATCTTTCGACTACTTCGAGCTAATTTCGTATCCGGGGATTTTTTGGGATGAGAAATTTGAATTATCAAAGATTTCATTGTATCTTCTAGAGGGCGGCACAAACGACCATTAAGACGCATTTAAACTGCCAAAACTTTTTTGTGTCACGGTGTATTTCACTTTGAGCTGCAAAAATCTTTTCCTCCACCTTTTCTGCTTAAAAAAGGTATACATTGCTAAAACCAACCGTTTTCAACAAAAAGGTGTTTAAATTTGTACTTAATTGCATAAATAAATTGTTCAAAAGTTATTTTCAACTCCACAGACCCCTTAGAGACAACCTGTATATCTACATAGTGTAATAAAATAATCCATATTTTAATCTATAATTTAAGACACTTCGTCATAATATCTGCCTATTGAACTGTATTGTATTGTAAATTTTTATAATACACTAATGGAAAAAATTAGGGGATCAAAAAAAAAATCTAAATTTTCGGCGATTTTTCAAATGGCTGTATCTTTGATAAAAATGGTCGTATTAGATTAAAAAAAAGCAGTTTGAAGCTTGAAGTTTCTAATTTTTGGACCTTGCAAAAAAAAAATTTTTCAAGAAACACGTATCGCGCAATATTAATGAATATCATGGAAAAAAATTTTTCGAAATTTTTTTCGATCTTATTTTTGGTGTACGGACTTGAACAAAATTTTTCCAACTTAACCACCTTATGGATTAGATAGGTTGTTCATTTAGCTTCAATTTCTATTTCATAATTTCAAATGCTTTCTGCAATAAGAATGTAAAAAAATCAGGAAAAAAAATGTTTTTTTTAATGTTTTTACAGATTATGAGCATTTAAATGCAAAAAAAACGTGATCCTTTAATTTTTTATAAAATTCAATCGAATGAAACAAAAAAACGGCTTTTGATGGATCGAATTGAAACTCTGTAGGGCTTTTAGGGGTACAATGACCTGTAAAAGGCACACTTAACATTAGTCATTTTCCCAATATTCTCAATGTGGCACGTGATTTTCTAGAAGACCCCTAAAAGTCCTATTTTTACGAATTTTCAGTCATGATAAGGATAAAAAATTTTTTTTCTAAAAAACCGTTCCAGGACCTTGTAGAGAATTCATTCAAGTTTCTGAAACCCACCGTCGATTTTCTGTGCAACCTTTGGTTTCTGAGATATTAATGAACAAAAAGAAAATTATCCATTTTCATTCAAAGTCCGATAGCTCAGCGAGAAATAGTCGTATCGAGACCAAAAAAAAAAAAAGAAATTGAAGCTAAATGAACAACCTATCTAATCCATAAGGTGGTTAAGTTGGAAAAATTTTTTTCAGGTTCGTACACCAAAAATAAGATCGAACAAAATTTCGAAAAATTTTTTTCATGATAATCATTAAGATTGCGCGATACGTGTTACTTAATTTTTTTTTTGCAAGATCCAAAAATTAGAAACTTCAAGCTGCAAATTGCTTTTTTTACTCCAATACGACCATTTTTATCAAAAATACAGCCATTTGAAAAATCGCCGAAAATTTATATTATTTTTTGATCACCTTATTTTTTCCATTAGTGTATGTTTGACATTATTATTGATTCATTTTACAGAAAGCTGTGCTCACAAAAGCACGGGGAAATTATTTCGTGATCTTCTCTAGAGAAACGCACCAAGTATTTGCACGTAAACAACATCAGTGGTATTTCTATTTCGGTTACATGCCAATTAAAAGTTATTAAAATCTCATTAAATTGAGCAGACATCGACCTTCAAATACAATTTGGCGAAACGGCGATAAGTGCTCCAATTCTGCTCCTGTAACCCACATCAGATATTGAATCCCTGAAAAATATATAACCCTGCTAGTATAGAATTCAGCGCTTTAAAGCTTCGACCAGCAACCGTGTTTCGTCCGAACTTTTTGACTGATTTCATTAGTTCGTTATGTTTGAAGAGTGAAAAATGCTGGGCGAGGTTTTCCGTGTTAATCCAGAATTGCACATAACGTCGGAGTTCACTGTTATCGAAAAAGTTAAAAGCTATAACTGCAAATATTTTTATAATATGTCGCTTCAAAAATGTAAAAATTAACTAATGTAAATATGAATTACGAATATTTATTACCTGACTAATTTAGATTTTTCAGAATTAATATTCTATAACGCAAATAGGAAGTTAACCTCTAAAATTTAAATACGTCTTCGTCGAAAATGTAAGGACAGATTAATAAACGTCACCGACAAATGTCAATAACTGTCTGTCTCTACTTTGAGAATTCTTTCGGGTCCCATTTTCGGATCTAAACGCGTTGTGATCCCAAAACCATGTTCGTAGTTGTTTTCTTGTTACCGGATCATGTCAGATTAATGATCAAGATCGGTAATCCCCTTTTTCCTAAGAATCAAACATTTTATGTGATTCAAACTTTTGACCACGATCACATATTTAATATAACCTTAAAATAGTGGTGGTTTCTTTTTTCTTTAAGATGGCAGTTACTATTTTTATTTTTATTGTGCAGAGAAGAATAGGTATACCTAAACAATATTTAAAATCGAATCAAAATTTAATGGTAAACAAAATCCTGTTCTCTTTGAAATTGAATTCATGGATCTAGTTTGTGTTTGTCTGATCCTGATTCAGTGATCATGATTCAAAGCTGGGAGCAAAAGAAAACGGCTTGGAGGCTTTCGTTTTGGCAAAAATAGTACCTATTAGCAACTAATATCAGTTCAGAGTAACTCTAAGTTGCTATTAGCTACTAATAGCTGCTGTTTTTGCCCAATCGAAAGGCTCTCTTATATTGCAGGTTTGGTTTCACAAAACAGACTACTTAGAGTTCCAGAAATTTTTCGATCTTTGACATATATCTCGAACCAGATCGAATATTGTTTGGAATGTTCTAGAAACGTAACAATAAATGCATTACAAAAATCGGTAAATTAACAGCCAATCAAGAAACTTAATTAAGGAATCAGTTCCGATCAGGATACTCCATTATCCGTACGGCATTCTTGATAATGTGTCAATCAGTCTATTTGAACAGTTCCCTACAGGGACTGGTAATTCCTCTGAATCGTATGCATTACATCATATAACTATTGTAATCTTATCAGTATCGTAAAAGGATCGTTGTTGTTCGGTGATCTGTCCTTGGTTCTTTTCTGGTTATACATCCACACTTTTTTATTCTCCTACAAGACACACCAGATAAAGTACGGTTCAGTCGATTTAACTAAACTTGCCTAAATCCAAAAATTGATAAAAACGGAGCTACAGGGTGTCAAAATTGAAAAAATAAATAACATTTTCTTTAATATCTTTCGACTACTTCGAGCTAATTTCGTGAAATTTCGTATCCGGGGGTTTTTTGGGATGAGAAATTCGAATTTATCGACGATTTCATTGTATCTTCTAGAGGGCGGCACAAACGACCATTAAGACGCATTTAAACTGCCAAAACTTTTTTGTGTCACGGTGTATTTCACTTTGANTAATTCTGCACCAAAAATTACACTAGCTGGTGTTTTACCAGTGGTTTCGAGAATTGTCGCACTATAGATCAATAAAAGAAAGGTAGATGTTCCAGTTGCTTCTCGTTGATGACAGTTTTTAGCAAAATTTCAGTAGCTCGATTAAACCTCTCTTTTGCCTGACTGGAGATAAAGAGATTGGTCTTGATTTTGGAGATACCTAAGTATTTTGCAAAATTTCATATTAGAATGTCGGTTCTTGGCTTATAATTAAATAATTTTCTTGGGAACTCCATAATGACATCCATTTTTCAAATAGAACTTCAGCTACAGTGACCACTTCTTGATTAAATATGGGATTTATTTCTGAAGTAGTCCATGGCTACTAAAATAATGTGATTTTCTGCAATACTTCGAGAAAAAGTCCAGTCACGTCTATAGTTATTCGCTGAAATGGAGCTCCAATATTGGAGCTTTAGTATCTGATTTCTAGTACTAGATGCCTTATTCTTATTCTTCCACATCGTAACGACTGTCAAGGTAGTAAAATCGTTCATTAGCTTTGTTCAGTGTCTTGTTGATTCCAAAATGACCGTGTTTCTGAAACATGAAAAGGTATAAAGCAGGTATTTCCGGTTCCGGATATAGCCTGCTTTATGGAAGCAAATCTGTAAGATATAAAGGTAAAAATAAAAATTGGTAAATTAACAACAAATTAATATATTAATATTTACCATAATTTTTTAAATTCATATTGTAATATCATAAATAATAGTCCAGTCAATGAATGCGTTATAGAGTGCATCATAGAATATGCGAGAATTTTTGACTTTAGGACTTTGTTAGGAATAGTTAGGAGGTAAACATACTAAAAGTCACCGCTCTTGGGCGGTGAGCTAAAGGCGGGAGAGGGGTGGAAAAGTCCCATTTTTTGTTTTTTCGCTTATATCTCGAAAACGGTGCACTGTAGAAAAAAATTAAAGTTAATTAAATTTCCTATAGAATTGTTGCTGCACATGTTTGTCGAATTCTCAACGGTTTTCGAGATATACGTTATTAAAATCGATAATTTTCGAAAAAATCATTTTTACCGTCTTTTTTCCAAACATTTGCTTCTAGTTCCTCCCACGATCGTTTCTCAGAAAAATTGTCAGTAACAAAGATGTAGAGCATTGAATTTCCTTCAATTTGAGATGCACTTTAGCTACTTTATCTTCTACCAATCCAAAGTTATAGAATTTTTAACATTTACGCTCAATTTCGATGTTCCTCTAGAAATTAGTATATTGAGAGCCTGTTGTGTTTTAACTGCTGTAACTTGCTATCATGATGAATAACAACATTTTAACAATGGAAATAAGGTAATTGCAATCTTCCATCTACAAAGTGTACTCTATGAACTTGCAAGTTTCCGTCACGATATCCTTATGTTGTTCTTCCATTACAGCAATAAAGATTTTACGTGATTCTATATAGGTCTCAGTTATGTCTCTTATGTACATCAACTGTAGTGTTCTGTGTCCTTTACGCTTGTGCATCACTGAAAAGAAATATATTGATAAAGGGAAACTGTATTATAGAATGAAACACTTTCATTATACAAACATATAACCAAATATTAAAATTGTTTCCATTAACACCTACTTAAGAAAATTAATACAACGTGCAACAATAAATAAGTACAAAATAACTGCAAAACAGTAAGTTCTTAAATCGATTGTCTGAAAGAGCTTCACCTGCTCGTTTACAACATAGATGAAATGAAATTAAAAGCTAGTAAATCACAAAGAAAGTGCGCCTTGTCATGCCTTCGTGAATTAAACCAGAGGAACAGGGAATTCCACTTGGCCAAGTTATAAATTGTCCAATGTCGACAGAATGCATTCTGGCAACTCTAATATATGAATTCCTGCAGCAAAGTGTAACAGCGCAAATGTATATGATTCATCTAACAATAAGACAAATTGTTAATGGTATACGTTCGCACCTGTAGATTAATGTCACAATTATTGTTGGAAAAAGAAAACGGTAATAAAATCAAAGTATAATCCTAAATGATGAACAACAATCGCTTAACTAAAGGGTCTTTCAAAAATAACGTATGATTTGAATTGTGCTCCATTTTCATTCCGAGAAGTTGGCAGCATTGTGAGGGATCACATGTTGTAGTAAACACGTTGCAGTTATAGACAAAATGGAGCGCTATACGGCGGATAAGAGAGTGAAGATCGTGAAAATTCATTACAAGTACGGAGAGTGTGTAGCTGAGACTGTGCGCTGTGGATGCACGATGCTGCCAACTCTTCAGAATGAAAATGGCGCACAATTCAGATCGTGGGACACCCTTCAATTGACGAAATATATTGACGGTATCAGTATTATGAAATACGTTGCAGCATAGAACTACTAAGAATCAATAAATAAATGATTTGAAAGTAATAGAATAATATTATACATTGATCCTTTTGAATTAATCAATACAATAAGCAAAATGAATTCGAAAGAAAATAAATTTCAAGAGGGCCCACAGTCAGTAACAAATCAGTCTTTTATCTGCATTTGACATGTGTCAACTCAATTCATGCAAACAAAAAAAAACTGTTTCGTAAAAGGTGTTCTTCTCTTTCCATTTAACAAATGAGATACAGCTATTGTAATTAGTATGTGACGTCAATAAAAAGAGGGCAATTTATATTTCACAACCGATTAATGAGACAAAGATTGACGTATTATCAGCGTCAATGTCTGTTACACTCCTCAGTACCTTTCAGTAATAAATATCACTGCTGGGCACGAGGATGGAACTGCTTTGTAAAAACTCACTGTACCGGAACAAAATTTCTTCTGTATGAATAGAATTGTATTCGTTTCAAAATTTATGGATTAATCAATTTGTAATACGAGAAATTTTCGTGTAGACAGCTATGTACTGAACTGAATTCTATTCTACACCTTTCTTTGTTTCATTTATTAAAAAAGATGTCAGAATAAATCACCAGAAACAATTTAGCGTCACATATTGCTCATGGATTTGATGTTTTGGTTTTGAACGAGATACAGACTGTAACGTAGAATGTGCTTTCAATAATTTCACTCTATTTTAATCGAAATGGTTTTATTATATGTTATTTCTATCGATCGCAATATTCATTTATTTTACATTAGAAATGTTGCATAGAATAAACTTTTACATAAACCTGCATTAAAGTTTCATATTCAGGACACTGGTAATCGATATCGTTTAATGGTGTACTATTATATTATACACAATATTATAAACTTCACGTATCAAAAAAACTTTATTCATTTGTTTGTTTACAAATAGAAAGGGTGTCCTGGGACGATACACTTTCCTATTGTTGATTTTTCTGGAAAATATCATTCTTAATTAAAATTGTACTTATTTCTTGGGATACCATGAACAGTGATCAGATTTGTGATAAAATATACAGGGCATACTAAATATTAGCAAACGTTAAATTTGCTTTAACAAAGTACAGTCATTTTCTATTTTTGCCAAAAATGTTATTTAATAAAGTTGTTTGAAAACCGAAAAGATTCTTATATATGGAGTATTAATTCAACAACAAACATCAGTAGATAAAAGATAAATTAAAAGAGAAATAAAAAAATACTTTTTTTTCAGAAAATAATGTATTACATTGAAATATTATACTAGTAAGTTTTTGAGAACGTTACATTATATGTAGTTTATTATTATGAGAAATGTAATATTAATAAAATTATATTTTTCTCTTAAAGCCCTAAATGAAGTAATACCAAGAGTATTGCCCAGTATTGAATGAATATTACAAAGAATAATAATAATAAGAAATGTGTGGCGTGTACATCTTTTTCAAAATTATGTGAATACCCTTGTGCAATGAAATTGTAATTTCAGTAAAAAAAAATTGAGACATTTACAGGTATGTAATATAAATTTGCAATTAATAACGTAAAGATACACAATAAATTTTCAATAATCTGTATGTTGGTAGTTCGAAATTTTAGGACATATGTTCGTATGAAGTTTTTTTCTTAGAACGATTTAAACTTTAATATTTTAGATTAAACACTTAGCACTTTGTAATTTGAAATTTATATTGGTATACTTTTACAGCTAATTGCATTACACTAAAAAACAGTGCAGGAATTTCAGCAAATTATAACCTTAAAACAAGTATTATTCTAAAATGTCACAGGAGAAGGCCATCTAGCTCTATAAGATAGTCTAAAATGAACAATATTAACGTATTTAACATCCTCGAAAACTTGTTTGTATCAAATTTCTATGAAATGTATTACTAAAAATAATGTAACCAAAAGTTGATTTTGATTTGATTTCGAAAAATTGCCTTTAATAATAATACTAATAATAATGCATTTATTTTCCTTAAAGACGTGTACACATATATAGGAATAGTCAATGTTACTTAACCTAAGACGACAGAAATTCATCTACAGAATAAATACACATGTCCAGTAAAAATAACTAATTTACATTTAAAACTTTTAGAAAACTGGATTCGCTTTAGTTCTTCTGGCAGAGGATTGAAAAGCTTCAAACCAAAATAGTTAGGACAATTTCGTGATATATTAAATTTATAGTCACCATTTTGACGCGTATTAATTGATTGAATGTCCCTATTCATTTTGAATGTTGCTTGATTTTTAAAAATATATATACACAGTTCAAAAATTAATAATCCTGTAAGAGTTTGACATCTTAAATCTCAAAAATAGAAGATAATAGGTCTGTGGCCTTTAGAAAAAAAAATCATATTTTTATGTTCTATCAACCCCTGAATTTATGCCATTTTTTTTCAAAACTTCCTATACACGGTAATTGGGGATACATAGCTATACATGGATAAAATTAGCAGAAGGTGCCCATAAAAATAATATCACAGTTTCCCGTGACATTTCTTCGAAAATGAAATTACATAACCTCAAATATATATATTTTTTAATAAATATTCTGCCCTAGGTACTGTTTTTAGTTAACTAAACGTTTTAACTTAATTATTTACAGTTGAGCTGAAAAAAGTTGCAACGAAATATTAAGTTAGAAAAATAAATTTGAGATAATATAACTTTGTTAAGGTTATATGGTAATATAATATAATAATATAATATAATAGGTAATGATGAGAATAAGTACATTTATTCAGAAAGTGATGAAACTTAACGCTAAACTAGAGCAACTTCCTTTAATTTTATGCATTGAAAGATCACGGAGAACATGTAAACATCAGAAAATGTAACTTACCTATTTTATTCAGCAAAGGACCCCGCACAAACCTTATGGGAAATGGCTCCCGGTTAAATTGGCTGAATTTTTTATATGTTACGTATCTCGGCGTCCTGAACAAATGTCTTCATAGGAGCAAAGTCCAAAACTCCACGAGTTCCGAGATAAACCCACCTAACCCCTAGAAACCACCTCTACCAAACCACAAGTAGACCATGGGAACAGCGAGTTTAGTCGCTTATTTTTCTTGAAATAATTAAATTCCATACCACAAGCATACTAACCCACCTACCCTCTATCCCAGCTAACCCCTAGAAACCACCCCCACCTAACCCTGGGAACAGCGAGTTTAGTCGATTATTTTTTTGAAATAATTAAATTCTACACCACAAGGGGGCTAAACCCTCGCCTAATCCCTAGAAACCACCCGCGCCAAACCACAATTAAGCTAACCCACGTAACCCTGTGAACAGCGAGTTTAGTCGCTTATTTTTATTGAAATAATAATTAAATTCCGCACCACAAGAAATACTAACCCGCCTACTCCCTATCCCACCTAACCCCTACAAATCACCCCTACCACACAGGCTAACCCACGTAATCATTGGAACAGCGAGTTCAGTCGATTAGAACTGATAGAACTGGTCCCAGGTGGTGTGGAATTAAATTATTTCAAGAAAAATAAGCGATTAAACTCGCTATTCCCAGGGCCAGATGGGTTAGTCCACTTGTGGTTTGGTAGGGGTGGTTTCTAAGGTCTACGTGAGTTAGGAGGTAGGCGGGTTAGCCCCCCCCTTGTGGTGTGGAATTTAATTATTTCAAGAAAAATAATCGACTAAACTCGCTCTTCCCAGCGTTGGGTGAGTTAGCCTGATTGTGGTTTGGCGGGGGTGGTTTCTAGGGGTTAGGTGAGAAGGGTGTAAGTGGATTACCATGCTTGTGGTATGGAATTTACTTATTTCAAGAAAAATAAGCGACTAAACTCGCTATTTCCAGGATGTGCTTGTGGTTTGGTAGAGGTGGTTTCTAGGGGTTAGGTGGGTTTATCTCTGAACTCGTGGAGTTTTGGACTTTGCGCCCATGAAGACATTTGTTCAGGACGCCGAGTTACGTAACATATAAAAAATTCAACTAATTTAACTGTGAGCCATTTCCCATATGAATTGTGCTGGGCCCTTTGTAAAGACACTCAGTAATTGTGATTAATGCAGTATGTGTTAATAGTTTCCTAAAAGCATTCTACGAGGTGTGATTATTAGTACCGTACGCGATTTTCCGTATATTCAACAGGCCTGCAAAATTCAGGAAACGTAAGATAAACATAATGAGGTGAAAATATGCTTTTTTTCGTTATTTTGAATGTATTGTCAGCTGTTTTATTCCCTGAAGAAAACTTTATACCTATAACTGGTACAGTAAAGAGATATTGTTTCTAACTTGCTTAAATTTTCTAAAATGCTAAAATGCTGGATGAAAATTTGCGCATAGAAACGCCCCCTTAATTTTAAGTTTTCGAAAGTGTCAAGAAATCGTATCATTATTTTTATTAATAAATTTTATATTCTAATTTCAACTATGACGAAACTTAACAATAAACTAAACTTCAAAATAAATATATTAACTGAGATATTAACACACAAATATGGAATTATTGATACTTAATAACGAACCCATCTTAAAAGAAGAATGGAATTTCATTCAACGAAAGGCGTCTTAACATTTTTTGCTTCCCGCAATTCTAACATAATGCTACATGTTTAATGTGTATAAGTCTTTTGTTAGAATAATTGATATGTGATCTCCATCTAACATGTGTGATTTTCTGCGACATTTTCAGCGGCGTCATGGCGTGTTTGAATCATTAGTGACTTCTTTGTCGACATTTTTGTGGCCCGTGGCAAAACCCTTTACTACCACCCCAGTAAGTTTTTGTGTTCTATATTCTAACAAGTTTACATAAATATTTAATACTAACCAAACGTGCGTAAGTGACTAACTGGATTGGATTTATTTCTGTCGAATATATATGTTTGCTTAAGTAGTAGTAAGACTAATACGATTTAAAAATAAATTATGAGAAGGTCGATTTGAATTACTGCTTCGACTTGGTATCATTACTCTCTATTCGATTCATTTGTTTTAATGGAAACGCAATGTTCCAAGTCATTATTTTCTTTGCTGTAATTAACCTTGATAAGAAATGTTTCAGAGACTGCACTTCCGCTATATATGTATTCGTGTATATTGATTGTTTATTGCATGTTATTAATTTAGGTGTGAAAATTAATGGTAAGGTGAAAAATATCTCCATACAATAACTGTTTTAATAATACCCTTGAGGTGCTTCATTATATTTACATAAAAAAATATGATTTTTCTTAGAACAAAAGAGGGCACATGAATGAAATAGTTTTTCAACTCAAATAAACCGATTCTAATGTAATTTCATCGATTTTTTTGCACACTACTCGTGTGTACCCTAACTTTTATATTCGTTCATAAATGGAAGTCAGTACAAATAAAACTAAAAATAGATACTTACATATTAAATATCTTATTATCGAACAAAAATATATGAGGCTAATTTTTTTAATTTTTGCGTTTGAATGTAATCAGTTTGAATGATAGATACAGCATTCTTCAGTCACATACATGCACGGAGGTTAGATTGAATAACGTTGCAAATAAAATTAGAAGAAAAAAATAAAAAATGTAGTTTCTTTAAGAAAAATAGTAGTTATATTTGTACAGGGTTCCCCATATTAGACTATGCAGTTTAAAAGTCGAATAAAAACTTTCTGATCAAAGTAAATTAACATTTTAATGGACTAATATGTAGCTAATTTTATGGGATTTATAACGAAAATAAATAATAAGTNTAGTAGTAAGACTAATACGATTTAAAAATAAATTATGAGAAGGTCGATTTGAATTACTGCTTCGACTTGGTATCATTACTCTCTATTCGATTCATTTGTTTTAATGGAAACGCAATGTTCCAAGTCATTATTTTCTTTGCTGTAATTAACCTTGATAAGAAATGTTTCAGAGACTGCACTTCCGCTATATATGTATTCGTATATATTGATTGTTTATTGCATGTTATTAATTTAGGTGTGAAAATTAATGGTAAGGTGAAAAATATCTCCATACAATAACTGTTTTAATAATACCCTTGAGGTGCTTCATTATATTTACATAAAAAAATATGATTTTTCTTAGAACAAAAGAGGGCACATGAATGAAATAGTTTTTCAACTCAAATAAACCGATTCTAATGTAATTTCATCGATTTTTTTTTGCACACTTTACTCGTGTGTACCCTAACTTTTATATTCGTTCATAAATGGAAGTCAAAGCTATTCTTCAAAGTGTACCTATTTATTTATTTGGTTTATGTGTGCTGTAATAATGTTAAACTATGTTCACAATTTTTTCCTTTAATTTATGTTCATTTGTTATTTGTGTATATCAATCTTTTTCAAATTTAGTTATTTCTTTGTGTTAATCTATTAAGATTCTTTTGGAGAACTACAGTTTTTACTTAAAAACAAAAAAATGTGCAGTCATTACTATGCGATTTACTTAAAAAATTTCAAAAAAATTTGGCAAAAATCAAGCGTAAAACTGGGTTTTACCGAAAATTTTGTGAAGTTATTATTTTCTTGAAATATTATAAAAATACAAAAAAGTTAAAGTTTGTATCTCGGAAACTGTGCATTTCCAGATCAAGGTTTATATGAACTTCTTTGTTTATTTTTGTCTTGTGTAAAAATACAAAAATAGTTATTTTCATTCAATTACTTCTACCGAAAGGCAGTAAAAAATAGTTTCTCTCTCTTAAATTTAAAATAAGTTAGTTTATTTTCACAAGGAAACGTAAAATAGATATTTTTGTCTGTTACAGACGGTGAGCACTTACAAAAATAATAAATATAACGATATTTGACCATCCTTAAAAATATTCAACACTCTTATTTAGTTCTGTCACTATTTTTTTTGTGCTTCATCAGTAAATAAATATTCTTAATATCCGAAGTATTATTTTTTACATTTTACAAATTGTAGAAAACTAAATCTAACTTACTGCAATGTGCTATATTATGCACGCAATCAATGTTCTCTCATAAATAAATTATGTACGCATGTATTGTGTGATACTGATATTAGATTATATCCATGCTTTTATTTCATATTGATTTGATATACACGTAAGCAAATGCATTAATGTCAGTAACAAGTGTTCAAATAATACATACAATCGCGTAATGAAGCGTAACAATGTATAATTATTAATTTAGTAATATTTACTTGTCATATATGTATATGATTTCGCACATTCGACACCTTTTTTGCTGAATACAGTGATTCAGTCATAATGTCATTAATTTTAAAATAGTCCTAGTAGAGACAGAAAATCGAAAAAAAGGAATGTTTACTTGACCTTTTAAAAGATAAGCAAATTATCCCGCCGGCGGACCACAGGGCGTTCAAACGTTGAAGCGGAACAGCTGATTTCCTGAGTCATCTTGAATTTTTCAATTGACATCAAAATCAAAGTGAAGCGGATCCCAACTTCATTAACAAAGTACTATGGACGGGTGTGTGTTGTTTTAACCGTACTGGTATTTTAAATACATAGGTACCGTACTACTCTTTGAAAAGCGAAGTCACTAGGTATACGTACTACAAACTGAATAATTAATTGAACATAATACTGAAAATTCATATTCAGTTATAAAACATAGTGAAAACCTTAACAATATTAAAAATACTAAAATGTTTAATCACATATTCGCAATCTATTTATTTTTCCATCTTCAATTAAAATTAATGACATTAAAACTTAATCGCCCTGTATATAATAGTATATATTATTCGTTAAATCTCATCTGTGACAGATAAAATACATTTGTTGTTGAAAATAGTTAAGAATATTGCTGTTGTGCGAAAATGAAAATAATTTCATGATCTACATAGAATACAATTTCATTTTCCGGAATGTATGTAGATTCATCTGCAAATGTGATTGCAACCTTATAAATATCAACGCAATTTAAGACGACTCTGTATGAAATCCGTATTTAGTTTACTTAAATAAATAACCTCTCACCATGGGAATGAAAGCTCTGCAGAAAATGAAACTATTAAAATCTGACAGAGATGTTCAATTTGCCGATTCCCTGCAGAAAAGAAACATTTGTTCCACGAATGAAAATCGTGAAACATGATTCCATTTTCAAATGGTTTTTATAATCAGCGCACTGCTGTGTTAATGTGCGTAATTAAATTATGCCGCACTTAAAAAAACAACGCTAATCACACCGGTGGGACGTTGCTCATATGAAGGTTATGGTGTCAGTTAATTAAATGTATGAATCAAAATAAATGAAATTTTTGGTTAATATGCAGGGTGCGTTAGTAAAACAAACCTCCTTCTTGTGGTAACAGAATATGAAAAAATATTGCTTTATCTTTATTTCAAGTTATAAAAACGAATTTTGCTAGTATGGACAACAGTAGTCAATATATCGTATTGAAATTTTCTAGGTGCATGTTTTAAGAGGTCCTAAATAGCCTAGTTTGGTTTTGATTGAGTTATATAGGTTGTTTGATATACTGCAAATATTTTAGGTCCCAACATTTTTGAGGTTAGGGTTTTGGACTTCTCGGTATGATTATTATCTTATTAATTTTTTAATTCTTTTCTAAATTTATATTCTTGTTATCAAAGTGCTTAATTTTCGAATGTTTGATGTGGGTTTATGAGGTATTATTATCCTAAGTTTTGTTTTTACAAAAAAGTTATAATTAATTTACAAAATATTTCTGTATACCTACCTTCTTCACCGATTGAATGATATAAATATTTGTAAATAGATCACCTAGTTTTGGTAATTACTTTAACAGACGATATGTCGTGTACGACTCTGCTATACAGGGTAGGAAAGTACCGATGGTCTATCTGAAGTTACGTGAGAGCGATAAAGTAAGCCATAGAAATCCATGCGATAGAGAAGGATGGCTATAATGAATTCGTCTCTTAGTCACCGCCCGTTTCGCCCTTCCACAAATAAGATCCACTCCTTATTTGTGGAAGGGCGAAATAGGCGTTGACTATTAGACGCCTTCATTATAGCCATCCTTGTCTATCACATGGATTTCTATGGCTTACTTTATCGCTCTCACGTAACTTCTGATAGACCATCGGTACTTTCCTACACTGTAGAAGAGCCAAAAGGGTCTCAAAAAGTAAAAGAATTGGAAAATCGGATAGAAATAAGTTGTCAATTTATGCTGCCCAATGTACTGATAAGGTGCAGCTAATTTTCAGAGTTTTTTTTTAACCCTTGTAGAGTTAGTTTTAGACATGCCAGTGACGGTAAATAAAAGCAACAGTATAGGTGTATAGTTCGAAATGCCTGTATTTTTTCATGTAAGCTTTAGTTTATTTTGAATTTTGTTGAATTGTTATTCGGCATATCAAATTTATTGCCATTTGAACATTGGTATTCAAGAGCATCTTCCCAACTAAGTGTACATCTACCACTACAGCCTTTGTGTATGACCCTCCTTGCTTAAATATTAAATGATAATATGTTGCGCAAGCACACCTGATCCTTGTCCTATTTATGTTTTATCCATGTAATATTCGGGGGTGTAAACAAGGCAATCTCGATCTGTGCCATCAGAAAATTACAAAGTAATAACGTTAATTATTAGTCATTACTTTTCATAATTCATTTCTATGTCTATTTTTTTTTACTTAAACCTTAAATTTAATAATTCTCCCATTCATTTCATTAAGATTGATTCCATCAATGTTAAACTGTATTCTCTAAGCATTGTTTTCATTAAAAAGTTATTTAAATTACATTTTTATTGGTGTGAGTTAGTAACAAAATAAGAGAAAGAATAATTGTTAAAAGGATAATATAAAATTCTATCATTTTTCTCGTAGTCTTACACAGTTTGCTTATTTCCACTAAAGATAGCACTAATTTCTGAAAACTTTTTTAATATTATAAGAAAGACAATGAACAAAGAACTTATAGGATCGATGTCCTTAAATGGGCTCGGGTTTAGGCCCACTAAAGAAAAATGAATGGATCCACAGGCTATTTCCGCTTGGTACTCAACAGCAGTCATCTCATAAATCAAATATATCAATAAAACTTTTTACTGCTACTATAAAACGCTGTCTGGTAGAACAAATCCACAACACATTTATGAGTTTCACTTGTACTCAATTAATATTGATAATCTATTGAAAACATTGCAATGTATGTTTATCTCTTAAATATAAAAAGTTTGATGATAATAGTAATAGTATTTATGTTTGAAATATAGAGTAAAGGGTCATTAATATACGGAGTGTTTCTAAAATACATCGTACAACTTCAGGGGGTGATTCGGCATGGTAGAATAATGGTAGTTAATAAGGGATTTTTTTTTCTAAATGTCAATTGCTTTGACCGTTCAACTTGTGAAATTGTAGAATTTTTTAAATAACTTATTTAATTTAGTTGCTATCAATTTCATATTTTTGTTCAAATAGAGAAAAGTTTCATTAGGTGCCGCTAGAGGGAACTGTAGATACCTACAATGGAAAAATTGCCATAACTTCTTTGTCCTAGTGCTTATTGTTTATGTTGATAGGTTATCTGAAAGGTAATAAAGAATACTTTTAAAATAGTACTCTTTGTTCAAGTCGCTAAATCTAGCCTTTATGCAGTAAACCGAACCTAAATTATTATTACAATTGTTAACAGAAAACTAATAACACATTAACGAATACTAAAACCGTGAAAAAAGGTTGTCCTTCCAAATAGTTTGTCAACCCTATATTATTCTCAATTGCAAATCCATTTAAATTTAAATCTGGTGTTCCAGGTGCCCACATTAAGGGTCTATTTTTATCTATCCATCAATGAGGAAATACTGCATTCAGATCTTCGTGAACAGCTACACTGACGTGTGGCTGTACGTTGTCTTGAACATCCACATGTTTGTTCTTATGTTCAATGTCAAGGAACATCTTCTAGATAAATAGGAAGTTGATTTTGGAGACAATGTGGGTATAAAACACCACTTAATAGACCAATAAAAAAATTTGGGTGCCTAAGGTAATCTCCTAGTATCCCGGCACACACATTAACAGAAAACCTATGCTCATGCTTTGTTTCAATAATCGTGTGTGTGCATATTGTGGAAATTCCGTCACGAGTAAATCTTGCTTCATCAGTAAACAATACGAGGTTAATCATTTAGTTGTTGTACTATTTTTTCAAGATGCACATTTCTAGTCGCCATGGGCGATTATCTTCGTAAAATGACTACTGATAGGATAGAGGAACGCACAAGGGAACGCCTCTGTGAATGGAACAAAACTGAAGAAGAAACCGCATCATTCAATTGATGAGATAACCATAGGCGAGTGGCTGTCATTATTATTTTTGTTGTTGCTGTTTTGATAGAAAAGTAGTGAACATGTTGCTAGGGCTAAAAGTGGCGGACAGTTAGTTCCTTTTATGACTTGTATAACTGCTTCCATACTTTACTTTTAGAACTCGTAATAAATAGAGTAACGTCACCTGTCTATTATTCGATGGACAAAGGTAATAAAACTAATGATAATAGGTAATAATAATAATTTAGGTTCGTTTTACTGCCAGTCGGTTAGATTTAGCGACTTGAATAAATAATACCTTTTTTAAAGAGTCCTTTATTAATTTTCAAGTCATTAAACAACATTAGCAATAACTACGACAAAAAAGTTATGGAAAAAATTTTTTTCGATTGTATAGCTAGACTGCCTTCTAGACACACCCAGTGAAACTTCTCTAATTATCACAATAGAGCTTAAACTATATAGTACGTGTGCCAAATGTGGGGTTAATAGCAATTAAATTAAACAACTTAGTAATTAAGTTGTATGATGCATTTTAGAAACACCCTGTAAGTATAAACTTCGTACAAAAGGAAACATCTTATATTAATGTTGTACTTTATAGTATGTATATTTAAGAAATCTACTTTTAAAAACACTGGGCCTAATTAATAGTCGATTAAATTTAACTTAACACATTACTAGTTGAACAAATCGGCTACAAGTAGTCAAATATATTGCCTGTTAAGGCACATCATTAAAATAAATAGTGACGATTAGACAGCGAGGCAGTGTAAACTACAGATAAAAGAACTAGAGAGTATTCTCGTCTTTATTGTATTCTAGAAAATTAAAGTGTTTGTGATGACATCTTTAATGAGATTTCGTCTAGCTGCCTCAGGTGCTCTGTCTCATTATTTTTAAGTTAGTCGGAAGGAGAACCCGTTTCTTCAATTATTTGCTAGTTAAAAAGGTGTGTTTTAAAGTTATTCAGAAGTTTCTAATAGCTTTGAGACGCAATGCAGCGTTTGTTATTATAATTCAGAACAACTTCTAATAAAGTAAATTTCCGGTGCGGCAAATGCGGAATACTTTGAAAACTTAAGCGTAACTAAAATTATTAAGTAGTAATTAAGCCGCAGTCAATGCTGTTTTTGCAATTGGATTAACATCAACCAGTTTTCCGTCAAATTCAAAATGAGGAGAACCTGAAACGGTTAGTACAAAAAAGTCTCAAATAAAAGTTGCTCTAAAAGGTGGGTTTCCATTTTTTCTAGGAGTTGCATATTATTGAATTTTTGTATTTCCAATTAAATTTAATGCGTACTTTGATAAATAAATACTGAATTTACATTGTAGCGTTTCGATAATTTTTTATTTGTTTTTAATGGAATTTGTGACAAAAAAACATATCCTCTGAATAATAATAATAATTTATTATCCGTAAAGACCAATACAATTGGTATAGGATTAGTCAGTACAAAATACAATATTTATCATAAACACAACTACAAAGTAACATAAAAGGTGTATAAGAAGTAGGTATCAAATCTAGTATAAAATTTAAAACTTACATAATACAGTCTAAAATATAATTTGGCAAAATGACAATAAACATAATCCAAGATCCACTAATACATGCCCAAAAACTCATTAATTGAGTAAAAACTGTTTTCAGTTAAATAATATTTTATTTGTTTCTTAAATGTTTTATTACAAGTGATGTTTTTATAACGATCAGGTAATTTATTATATAATAATATTCCCGTATATTTAGGACTCTCTTCATATTTTGTCAATTTGTGTAGGGGAATCATAAGATTTTTACCTCCTCTGGTAGAATAATTATGATAGTAGTCTCTTGGTAAAAATAAATCCTTATTATCTCTACATATAATAGGATTTGTAAAATGTAGACACACGGTAAAGTTAAAATTTGTAATTTTTTGAAAGTATTTCTACATGATGCATATCTGGACATTCCTAATATATTTCGAATAGCTCTCTTTTGTATTTTAAAAATTCTTTCTGAACTATGAGATGCACCCCAAAAAATTATACCATATGATGCTCTTGATAAGAATTCTGCATAATAAAATGATTAAACTGTATGTTTATTTGCAATTTTTGATAGTCTGTAAATGCATAACATGTAGAAGATAGTTTACTTGCTAATATATTAATATGTGTTTCCCAATTCAATGCACAATCAATGGTAAGTCCTAAGAATTTAGTAGAATCTGACTGCTTAATAGATTTATTCTCTATTTTAATTAAACTACTCTTGTCGCGAACTGAATTTCTAGGTGAAAATATAATAAAAAGTGTTTTCGTAATGTTTAAAAATAATCTATTTAATTTGAAGTATTCAGCATATTTTGTGATATCTTTTTGTGGTAAGGATAAAGCATCTATGTAATTATCTCCACAACACAAATATGAGTTATCATCAGCAAACATTATTAAACTATTAGTAAAGTGGGTTGACTAGTCATTGATAAAAATTAAAAAAAGTAACGGACCAAGTATGGAACCTTGAGGCACCCCAAGTTTTATTTTTCCGAAATAGGTCCATTTACCGCAACTACCTGTGATCTGTCACTGAGATAAGATATTACCCAGTCTTTAACTTTTCCACGCAATCCATATTTTTCAAGTTTTTCAATTAAAATTTCATGATCAATCAAATCGAATGCTTTACTTAAATCCATGAACAAACCAAACACACTTTAAATTTTCATTAAGTTTTTCATATAATTTTTCTATAAAAGACATGATTGCAGTTTGAGTAGAATGATTTTTCCGAAAACCATGTTGTGCTTCTGACAATATATTAAAATTTTTCACAAATTTTAAGATTCTATTAAAAACAATTCGTTCTAATATTTTAGATACAGTCGATAAAAGTGCCACAGGTCTATAATTTCCCATGGAATAAGTATCACCACATTTGTATAGAGGAACAACCTTTGATATTTTAAGAACGTTTGGAAAAATGCCCTCACTCAGAGACATATTTATCAGATGTAGCAATGGAACTATTAAAAACTGAACTGACTTCTTTAATAAGTCAGACGTTATGTTATCTAGTCCAGTGGATTTAGAGTTTTTTAAATTCATTATAATATTGTAAATTTCACTATCACACACTGGTTCCAAGAAGATCGTAGGATATGCCAAATTTACTTTGAAATTTAATTTTTGAGTAACTCCTAATTCATCATTCAGTTTAATAGGTAAATCTCTAGAATATTTATTAAAATGTTGAGCAATTATTAAAGGATCAGATGTAACTTCTTCATTTACTGATATTTCCGTGATAGGCGTTTTTATGTTATTATTAGACACATTTTTATTGATTATAGTCCACGCTGCTTTAGACTTATTTTCAGATTTATTATAAAACGAATCATTAAATAACTTTTTTGTCGCAGAAATTACTTTTTTATAAATTTTTTTATACTTGTTATAATAGTATATATCATTTAGATTATTGGTATGATCAAAGTTTATACAAATATAGTCAATACATGATGAACAATTTTTCGATATTCTTGTAGGCTCATTTATTAACATGTCAATATTATAAGCTTGAAACAGATCACATAAATTAGCTTTATCAGTGGAATTAGAAAGATAATCAATATTAAGATCACCACATAATATGATGTTTGAATTAAAAGTCCTTAATATTTTTTCTAAGATAGTGGTGAATTCTAAAAAATTTCCTTGTGTACTCAGTACATCTCAAATAGGTATGTACTGCTTAAGGACCTTAGAAATGTAAAGTTTTCAATTGCAAACACCTTTTTTTTTAATGGCGCTTTATATTAAATTCCTCACATAAAGATGAAAATTTAATTTTCTTTCGATTTTATTAAGGCATATTGGAATCCAGTTCTAATAATTTGCGAGATATCTTCGCATTTTTCCTTATTTTGAAAATATATTACGAAAAGGTGTTTGGATATCGCTTAAAAGGTAGGTGTCTGAAAATTTAAAACATACTTACAATGTGCAAATACATTTTTACACATTAAGTCAGACGACATAAAAAAATACATACATATAAAAATAATAATAACTAGAAGCTACACAAAATAAAAAATGCTAAAAAGTTCTACAGTAATTGTTCAAAACAATGACATTGCTGAACACGCAACTGGATACATTTCTTAAAAAAAACAAACATCATTATCAAGAATTTCAGGTTGTTGTTTGTAAAACATTGCGTTTTTTACTTTGCGTGTCTCGTTTTATAATGGGAGGCGAATAATAAACCTTACTTATTATTTCCCATAAGAAAAAATCAGATTTTGTTAGATCGAGATATTAAACCAATTAATTCAATCCATTTAAGTGAAAAAACGTTGATTTACAACGTTATTTTCATTAAACATAGCAACAAATAATAACGAATAAATCGTAAACTATAAGAAAAACATACCCTAACAAAGTCAAAATAATTTAACTTTACTTTTTTGTATTTAACATAGTTTCTTTTAAAAAATTAAGCAATGTTGTATTTACTAATTGTTTCCAAAACTTTCTAACGCCCTTCATCCTATATTTTTTTAAGGTTGTTGAACGAATGATGATAATTGCATCTTGTTTCATGTTAAGTTTCGGATATATTTTCGAAAATCCACAAAACACATAAATAAAAAAATTAAATACAATTATAAAATATAGATCTATGGAAAAATATGTCTTAAATTAGATACATTGTAGTGGTAATATATCTAGCATAGATAATGAAAATTCAGTGTACGATTGTTTTAAGGCATTTTTGACAACATGGGAAGATATTTTTCATAAGGTGATATATATGAAAGTTATAAAACCAAATTGCTCATAAAACGACAAGTTCACGATCTGGGAAATTTAGCAGCACATAAAGAACGACTATAAAATACAATAAATGTTTAAATCTACTTAACAGAACTTTTACATCACTCTAGGAACATTTTAGCATTCATTTCTTTTTTCTTGATATTCCACATTTTAAAAAATAATGGATAGGATATCTCACCTGTGTTTTTTTTTAAATTTTATCTAATTATTTAACTCACACATCACAAACTTCTCTGATCAACCCAACTGCATAAAACAAGTGAAGTCTAATAAACGCAATTGAAACTTTTTGGAACCTGTCATGTTTCATGTTACCGTAGAAAGGTTCTACCACAATTTTCTTGTTCTTGTTGTACACTGCTCCTGAAACTAACACATTTAGTTTGAATAGATATTCTATCGGAGCTTAATATTATAATTAAACGTAAATATAGACCACTTTAAAATAGATGGAGTAGGAGGTGATATAAGGGTTAAGTTTGAAGCATAAATAAAGCATTATTGATTTTTATTTAGTTTCAGGGTGATTCAGTCAAAATGTCGAACGCGATTATAAAAATTTTTAAATGCTATATTTTCAAATCATTATTTAAAACCCTTTTTAGACCGCTCCTGACCGTTGACCCACAAAGGTTTATCGAGAGTGAATATTGACCTAATGTATTATTCGGTCACTAACCTAGTTTTTACTGCGTTTTTAATACGTAGTGAACGACAAGGAATTAACAGATCTTTTTACCTGGACACATGAATGATTAAGATATTTTTTAACATTTTAAATATTAACAAGTATTATTTATTTGTTAATAAACACAAATGTATAAAAAGTATCAGGATAATCATTGTTGTCTAAGGTTGGGTTATTAGAATTTAGTATTTTTAATACTATTAACGTTTTCACTGTGTTTTATAATTGAACTTGAATTTTAAGTATTATGGTTCAATTAATGATTCAGTTTGTAGTACGTATAATTAGTGACTTATTGCTTTTCAAAGAGTAGTACCTATGGTACCTTCCTACTTAAAATTCCAGTACGGCTATAACAACACTCATCCGTCCATAGTATTTTGTTAATAAAGTTGGGTTCCCTTGCGCTTTGATTTTGAAACCAATTGCAAAATTCAAGACGACTGGGGAAATCAGCTGGTTCGCTTCAACATTCGAACGCTCTGTGGTGCGCCGACGCGTTTCCAGTCAGAAAATGTGATGCAAAGTAGGCCGCCTAATTAGCGGAAGTTAAAGGGTAATTTGCTTGTCATTGAAAAGGTGGAATATATATTTTTTTCGATTTTATTATTAGGCCTTCCGAATTAATGACATTATGACTGAATCACTTGGTATACTTGAACAGCTAACAAAAAATCCGAAAGTAGCTGAATATCTTCAATATTATTTACGACAAAATTGCCCGTAATTCGTTGAAATGCTAATTAGGGAATTTATGTAGGTACACAAACGTAAATTATGGTATTATAATATTTACATTTAGCTACCTTCATAATCCAGGCAATTAAAATTTAATCAACTTGTGTAAAGTAAAATGTTTTTAATTTTCTCGTTCGACGCGAACATTTGTGTCCACATCCGCTGATTCATATTATTTTTAAATGCACGAAATAAATTAAAACATTACAAACATGGATATAGCATGAAAAAAAAAACTGAAAACTCAGTACTTAAGAATTTATTTCAGTAATAGTAAATGAATCAAATTTAGACCAAATTGGTCACTATGGCAATAGATTGATTAAGACAGTCCGGCGGTACTCTTGTTGCATGTATCCGAGTACTATCTTTCTAAAAAACTGGACCTATAATCGTCTTAAGATGGGGTGTGAAAAGGGATTCTTGGTTTTTTTGGATGTAGCGTTAGTGATGTTCTTCTAATGAAAACTAAGAGGAGATCTACAATTAGATACAATAACTGCGTTTACATCCGGTTGAAGGACAGCAGAGTATGGATTACGCCGTTTCTACATCTCTTTATCATCAAAACAAACGAGACTCCTCCGATGTTAAGGGCCCCATATTCTTTAAATAGTGTTTTCCGCAAAGACAAATAATTTCAAACATTTAATAACTGAATAATCTAAAGCTTATCAAATAATAGGAATGTTATGTCAATCAGCTGAGTATTTTCAAAGACGCCGCAGTAAAACGAATAAACAGGTGCAAAAAACGATCAAACCATCAAGGTTTTAGGTACTGAAATCTACGAAAATACTAACTTTTTTATATATAATTCCACATGTAAATATTCTTATAACATTTACTTGCTTAGTCCTACCTATAAAATTGTTTATTTTTATTTATAAGTACGTGAAAATAATTCTTAAAATGTGGGGTTAGAATAACAGCAAACGCATGTTTTACAAACGCTTTTTTTAGTTAGGTATTATTTTATTTGAGTAAATTTAAATGGTAACAATGAATAAACAAGACATCAAGGATTTTATTTTTTTGCTTACTTTTGTTCTACACGTTTTACTTTTAAAGATTTCAGTACCTAAAAACGACAGAAATTTCACTATTTCTCGGCCAGGAATATGGCCACCTTAAGTTGATAATAACAGTACGTCTTCTGTTTTCGGTATAGATAACATAACCACATAACGTCCAATAAATTCTGGAGCTTCGTATTTTACACCACCTCAAGTTTTTTTAATCCAGTTCTTCAGCAAGATAAAACTCTGCCACATGTAGAAAGAGTAACACCGAAATACATACAGCATCAATCAGTTTCTGACATGACCACCAAAATTTCATATCGATAAGAGGTTCTCAAATTGACTACCTCCTCTGGCCTTGGCAGCACTTCGTCTGCACCTGCTAATAGTCTGGGATAAAAGGATATTATCATCATCATCATACTTATTAGGTATATCCCCATTTTGTTTTCGTATATTTGCATGATTATTTGCATGTTCTGTTCAGGAAACTGTACCTCTGTTAAAATACAGGATTTTTCACTTTTTATTGTGGTGACTTAAAAAAAACTCAAAAGCGATAAAACTTAATAAACTATATCCCGAAAAATCGCATTTTTGGAGATGTAAGACGCTAAATTTGATTTTTTTTGTTGTTTTATTTTTAATACTCTTGAATGAATTAAGAGGAATCACCGCTATCTTTTGAGGAATCTTCCTGTTCTCTTAATTAGTTACACTGGAAATCACTTTTTTAGGATACCTCTAAGCTAAAATTTTAAAAATTTTTTGTGACCCAAAGCGCTCGATTTAGTACCAAAATCAATACCTATTATCGCTGTTTTCCTAATAAAATTTCTCTTTAGGCGTTTTTTGAAATTTCTAAACGTTTTCAAAATATTATGAAAAGTTCAAAAGCTTATTTAGCTGACCCGGCATCCTAGTGTTACAGTAGGCAGTTGAGACTTTTGACTCTATTCTGAGTATGTAAAAAAAATTCAGAATTTTTCTCTAAATTTAACTATTATTGTTAAATTTTAATTTAAATATCATTATATTAAAGTCATAAACTACTAAGGTACCACAGATATGTTTTAGAGACAATATTTTAGGTCTCAATTATTGTTTAACTGATCGGTCGAATAGATGGCCATAACCTATATTGTTTGTTACAGATACGTAAATAAGTATAGGTAACAATCTAACTATCCGTTTATTGAACCAAATATGAATCGAGGCTCAATATATTATTGTGTTTAATTATTGTAATCAAACCACTGCATTTTAACACAATTGTCAGTAAAATAACCGGATAAACAGATACTTAAACAGCACTACATGCCATACACCACGCCGCGAGATGGATGACCCAATGGGGACGATATGAATAAACAAAGACAACGAACGACAACCACAGAATGCGGTGGGGTCACTCAATAATGAGAACATATACTCCGATTTAGCTACAAGTGTGCCAAATACCGGTTTATCTGCAGAATTTATTAAACGGGTACCTACCTATATTTGAGTGAAAGTACTCAGTTTTATTCAACACATTATCACAAACGAGTAAAATTATGAAAATGCTCAATATTGAGTGAAAATGTAGTCAATAATTTCACTCAATACCGATCTTTTTACAGTGTAAGGCGCGCGCCTAAATTTTTTTAAAGTTTTTTTTTAATATCTCTGGAACGAATTAAGAAATCGCAGTCATATGTTGAGAACTTTTCTTGGTAATCATGGCTGTTAATGTATGCTAGATAATAGTACTTCATCAGAGTGCCACTTCTAAATTTTGTCAGGGTTTACCACTTCTCAATTGCCAAAGAACACCAAGAGAGAAATTTTATTAGGAAAACAGCGATAATAGGTATTGATTTTGGTACTAAATCGAGCGCTTAGGGTCACAAAAAAAATCTTAAAATTTTAGGCTAGAGGTATCCTAAAAAGTGATTTCCAGTGTAACTAATTAAGAGAACAGGAAGATTCCTCAAAAGATAGCGGTGATTCCTCTCAATTCATTCGAGAGTATTATAAATAAAACACCAAAAAAATTCAAATTTAGCGTCTTACATCTCCAAAAATGCGATCTCTCGGGATATAGTTTATTAAGTTTTATCGCTTTTGAAAGTCACCAAGATAAAGATTCCCCCTGTATATATGGTGTGCCATTTAACACTCCCTCTGCCAATATCTCAAAAATTACTCAAAATTTAACGATCTTTCTGATGGACTGTATTTCCACATTCCAGGGAACAAACTTTTTTAGAATCACCACGCCATCTATACAGAAAGATTTAAACTAACAATTCTAACTACAATTTGAAACTATTCGAGGGACCTAACAACCCCAATTTCCGGAACTAAAATAAATTTCTTCATTTCGGAGATATTGGCAGCGGGAGTGTTAAATGGCATACCCTGTATATAGTTAATTGTACAAAATATTTACCAATATTCTTGTTTACACTGAAATAAGTATTGAATGTAACGTCAAACATAAACCTTCCTGCTCTCTCTTCAATAAATCTTGCCGAGAATCTATTATTATTGCATATTAACAAGTACAAGTAATTTATATTTGGTGTAAACAATAAACTCTCAATAATTTATATTTGGTGTAAACAATAACTCTATTGTGCTTATTCTCACCTATCTCACGTGTTTAATAGCAGTAAAAATCTACATTGGCTCATTATTTCAGGCACCTGCAAGGAGCTGGATCGAGGCAACTTTCTACAAAAGAGAATGCTCAAAATTTATACCCTACGCAAAGGATACCTCACGGTAAGCCGATTATTTTAGGTTTCTTTTGTGAGTTAATCCTGTGGAATCAATGAATTGGGAAATGTAGATATAAGATATTTTCAAGTCGTTGCGTTTCGTTTCAGTTTTCTTTTTCAGAAGGTTCCTCTCAGTATTGTCCTTTTAACCCTTTATCCATTCGTGTATTAAAATGCTTTTATATTTTCGACGTATTTTGCACAAAAAATCAATCAATATCGTATAAAACTCGAGGATAAATACGTAGGATGAGATATCAATAATTTTAAAATTCAGCCATATCTGAGGAACATCGTGCTGAAATTTTTATATCAATCACTTATCCAAAAGTGAGTAGTGAATCACACACCGAACTGACATCTGAAAAAGAAATATGGCGTTTACCAGGAAATAATATTTTTGATCCGCCTACCTTTCTAACGAATGTTACGCCGCCAAATTCAATTATGTTCAAAGTTCGTAGCGTATGGTTGACGCGTACAGGTTTTAGGAAAATTGAATTTTATATTAAGCAAAATTTAAATTTTGAAGTAAGGGAATGTTGTGATTAAGTCATTTCATACTAAATTACGATCTGGTTCGCTTATCACTGATTAAATTACTTCATCAATAATTCAAGGAAGAAGTATTAAATGAAAAAAAACTTCTTTTTATATGCTTTGGTTATAAAATACGAATAAAAATCATTAAGTAACAGACTTTGTGTATAGATTTATTTATCTATCTCGTAAATTTTTTAGTGATTCTTGAAGTGAAAGATGGTCGTGTCGAGATAAGAAAAAACGTTTTCAAGCTTTAAGTCTCTAGGGTTAAGATCATTTTACAAAATTTTGAAGAACGCTGGAGGAATCAAAAGAAATACCTCGAAGGAAATCTTCAAACATTTTTTTTTGATTACGCGTTAAATTACGCCAAAATAGATGAAAAAATAAAAAAAAATTGAAATTTTTTTTTATTTTTGAAATATTTTTGCATAAATTAGGTATACAATATATATTGTAAACTTGTGGAAAAAGTCGAGAAAAATTATTTTCCGTTATGATAATGATTACATAATAAGAGCAATAAACGTTAATTCTTTCCAAAATTTTAATCATTTGGAACAGAAAAATGGTTCAATAGATCAACTTGTCACTTTACAGGGTTATCTGGGTACATTGAGCTGTAAAAATTTCCCTCAGCATTAGTTTTTTCATCAATATTTGAAATTAGCGGTAGATTTTCTAAAAAAATCATTGTCATTTTTTCGAACTTTTTTAAATTAATGTAAAGGAAATAATTTTTTGCTTCGAAAACAATGATAAGTCCTTGTTGAGAATTGATTCAAGTTTTCAAAACTGCCCTTGCATTTACTGTACAATAATTTGTTGCTGATATATCGATGATTAAAACCAAAAGTGTAATTTTTCATTCCTCTATCAACATCTCGGTAACCAATAGTCGTACAGAAGCCTTTCAAAATAAAACTGATTAAACAAGCTAACTAACCTCTACATTGATTGAGGTCAAAAACATTTTCCCGAGTCCGGGGACAGTCCAAAAAGAAATTCTCGAGGTATTTCTTTTGATTCTTAAATAATCATGCTCGGCACAAAAAAATGTTTTGTCAAAAGATCTTGAAAGTAGAGACGTAAAGTTTCAAAATAGTTTTTTTTATCTCGACCCGACCAATTTTCACTGAGATACAGCCTTTCAAAAATCACTAGCAAATTTATGAAATATTTTTGTTCCTTTAAATTTTTCCAGTAGCGTGTTATTAGAACAGGGGTGGTCCAGTCTTCGATGCGGAAACTTCAGGAACCGATAGAGATTCAAAAAATAATATGAGTTTGCTAAAAATCAAAAACCCTTTTAACACACGCTATGTAAATGTAATTCCATTTTTTATGTTAATGAAACTGCAAAAGTAAAAACAACAGACTTAATTAAAAGCGACAAAATAAAATAAAAATGTAAGTTAAAGAAATTGTTCGAAATGTAGTCCACCCATCTCAATACATTTTCGACATGTAACTAATGAATTTATTGCAGCAGATATTTCATTTGGATTTCGCCGCATATCATTGCAGGCTTGCTGAATCCTAAATCATCTCTTGTTAATACTGGAATAACGTAAACTTTGTCTTTTACATTTCCCCAAACGTAAAAGTCCAGGGGATTAAGATCCGGTGACCTGGGTGGCCAGACCCCTGGTCCAATACCATTAACCACGTCATGATTCATGTCATTCCTCCCTAGCCGGCCAATCCAACTTTCATGTCTTAAGTTATATATCCTCGATGTGATGCAGGTTATTAGTAAGAAATTCAAGAAATAGTTCTGAGTTTAATCTTACTAGTAGAAAATGTAGACAGCAAACGTTAATATAAAAAACTTCCAAATATTTACGGAAAAATAATTTTGAAATGATCGTGGCCGAATTTCTCGAGGATTTTCGTATGCCCATACATGGATGCTAGAGAGCTAACTAAATGTGACGCAGTTAATTTGACAGATGAATTTGTTATTTTGTCGTACTTGCTCCGAGGGGCGATCCGCTAAGGAAAAAACGTACGAAGATTACAAAATTTCTGAAATCTCTTGTAATGTATCTGCAGATTTCAATATCTATTAAAAAAAATACAAATTTCATATAAATAATCAAGATTACAATATCTTTCAACCGATTACAAAACATTTCAGGAGATTTCAGAGTTATTTTACTAGATTTCAATGATTATTTAAGATTTCAATAGGATTATTTGAAATTAAAAGAAGATTTCAAAATTTCTTAATAATATTTCAAGGAATACGGGAAGATTACAATAAGTTTTGAATGTCCATTTGAACAAAAATAATTGAATTAACTTCAACTGTCATTCATTTCATTCATTAACAGTAGTGCTTTGATTAAGAATTTCCAGTATCATTTTTACGCAAAAATTGTAACATTCTGATTAAGTTTTTGTTCGAATGAACGTTAAAAACTTTTTGTCATGACAAAAATGATAACGCCATTTTGAAAGTAGGTAAGTATATATTTTTATTGAAAGATAAAAATATAATAATCCAATAAACTAATAAAAATAAAAAAAAAAAAAGTAACATAAAATAAACATTTTCCCAAAAAATAAATAATAAGAAATATTTTAAGCTTTTATTAACACTTGTATTTAATACTTTACCTGTATACAGTGTATTTAAAAAAGACGCGGCAATATTTAAGGGGGTGATTGCCCAGATCATTTTATAAAAAAAAGTTCCTATAAACATACGTCCGCAAACGCTTCGTTACCGATCTACAGAATGTTGAAATTTCATTAAAAAAACAGTAAAAATTAAATTTCTCCAAAACCTCTTGATATTATAATGAAATTTTAGGCCTGTCAATAGCTATGGCAGACGCGTACTTTGCAATACAAAACGATTTTTTAGTCTTACCAGTGACTAGCTATTTTTAATGAAAAAAATAGGACCCCGCTGGTTTTTCTAAAAATATAATTTTTTAATTCCTTGTTCAATTATGAAGAAGAAAGCTTTCCTCAGATTATACGCACCGTACGTCACACCGTTATTGAGTAAAAAAATAAAAAACATTTTATTGCGCACCTAAACCCAATGTTGTTTTAATTGAGAAATTTAAATTATTGAACAAAGAAATTCAAATTATCAAATTTGATTGATTTTTGAAATGTGGTACATACTGTTGTTTGTAGTAGGTAATAATAAGGGGCTGCGTTTTAGAGAAATTTAATTTTTACTGTTTTTTAATGAAATTTCACATTCTGTAGATCGGTAACGAAGCGTTTGCGGACCTATGTTTATAGGACTTTTTTTATAAACTGACCTGAGCAATCACTCCCTTAAATATTGCCGCGTCTTTTTTAAACACACTGTATACAAGTAAAGTATTAAATGCAAGTATTAATAAAAGCTTAATATATTTTTTATTTATTAGTTTTTGGGAAAATACTTACCTACTTTCAAAATAGCATTATCATTTTTGTCATGACAAAATGTTTTTAACGTTCATTCGAACAAAAAACTTAATCAGAATGTTACAATTTTTGCCCAAAAAATGCCTGATACTGGAAATTCTTAATCAAAGTACTACTGTTAATGAATGAAATGAATGACATTTGAAGTTAATTCAATTATTTTTGTTCAAATGGACATTCAAAACTTATTGTAATCTTCCCGTATTCCTTGAAACCTTATTAAGAAATTTTGAAATATTCTTTTAATTTCTAATAATCCTATTGAAATCTTAAGTAATCATTGAAATCTACTAAAATAACTCTGAAATCTCCTGAAATGTGTTGTAATCTTGATTATTTATATGAAATTTGTAATATTTTTTGAATTGATATTGAAATCTGCAGATACATTACAAGAGATTTCAGAAATTTTGTAATCTTCGTCTGTTTTTTCCTTGGCGGATTGCCCTTCGGAACACACCAATCGCACCATATAGGTTTCTGTCGAGGTTTCTGTGGCATTCTTTGGAAAATGAGGTAGGGGGGGGGGGCGTTGTACAACGACTACATCGACGAAATTCATTAGCTGATTACATAGATTACAGCGAGGATTACAGATAAGATTACGTAGATTACAGATAGATTACATAGATTACAGATAAGATTACATAGATTACATAAAGATTCCAGGGCAAACGTACGAAGATTACATCAGCGGATCGCCCCTCGACTTGCTCAATTGTTTTTCAGAGATCACTTTGAAAAATCGAGAGTTTTTTTCTTCCAAATTGAATGAAGAATCCAAAACTGATTTTTATTTTATGAAAAAGCAGTGGCGTACCATTTATTTCTTTAGGAATATCCAGTAACGTGCTAGTACGGACGTCACTGGTAAAACTAAAAATAACGTCTACAAAATTTCAATGAAATATCTTTAGCCGTTTGGCAATAATTAATAAATTTGATTTTTTTAAACCAATCTTGAACACCTTGTATTTCCTTAACGAAGCATTTCTCAAATGTAGTTCATATAGCAAACTCATATTATTTTTTTAATCTCCATCGGTACCTGAAGTTTCCGCAGCGGAAACTGGACTATCCTGTATAACACAATTCGGAAAATATGACAGATATTATAATACCTTAAGTTTGAGAGTAATATACCTTGTGTATGAGGAGCATCCAGAGAGCTGACATTGTTGTTTGGCAGCAATACTCTTTTTCAGTGAGTTTTCGATCATTTGGATGATATTGCTAGCTTCAGTTGCACTGACATGTCTCTGAATCGAGTACTATCATAATACCACCTCTTCATAGAAGCATCAATTCCCAACGGAAATATGAAATCAAATATGCTGTATTGTTATTGTTGTATCTTTTCACGTCTTTTGGCCAAAGTTATTTAATTAATTGTCCACTGTGGTAATTTGCTTGTCGATGACAATCACATTGTTTCCAGGAATATTCGGAACTAATTTATTTACGAACCAATCTTCAAATAAGTCATCCGCGGTATCTTCATGGTAATCGAAATAGGACAGTATGTTTTTAGCTGCCAATGGATGTGCATCTTCAGATCCAGCATGTATTTCTGTTATTATTTCCCTCTATTGTGTGGTGCTTTTGTTTTACACTAATCACTAGAGTCAACTTAACCTTTGAATGGAATATCAAACCATGTTCCGTCTAACAATAAGTGTATAATATAGCTTCTGTACTCACCGATTTTTGGCTAATATTCGATTTACCTTTATCTAATCGTTTCGGCTCCATAACAACTTGCCTTTTATCGACTTTCTAAAGATGAGGACATTATTGTATTGTTCTACCTTCGTTAATTCCCGGGTCATCTGCTTCAAATCTTAGTAGATTATACATGTCGGAGTCGTAAGGCTAACTTGGGCGTTAATATCACTACTCGTATCACTCATATTCACGAAATAATAAGTAATGCCGTAAATGAAAATGATTTAAAATACAAATAAAGTACTCGAGGTGTTTTATGACAACAACCAGAGGCCACGGTCAGCAGAATAGCAGTGTACTCACGTCTTCAATGCTCAAGTAGAACTGCCTTCAGTACATCTCTCTGTACTTCTCTTCACTCGTCAGGTCAAAATTATTCTCAAATGAACCAATCAAATTCGTTATCTCCTAGGGATTCCATCTATCCTTTGACCGCGGCTACGTTGAGTGACCCGTAAGTCCCTCCAAACCCAAGCTTGCCATCATAAAACCCGGGAATAACATAACCGGCTTAATTCATAAATAACGATTTCTAAGTTTTATGGTCTAAGTACAATTTATAAACGGGTATTTCCTGGGTAAAAAATTCTGGAATTTCCAAAGTCTGAAGGACTAGGCCCGTGAGAAAGACATCTCCGACATACATATAGTGTTGGTAACATATTTTATGCTCTTTATATATCTCTTAAAAATGTTATTCCAGTTTAAATTTCTTATCTAATTTTTAGGAAATCACAGAATCTTTATTTTACTTTCGCTAATAAGACTATTCACAATTTTCCGTACGATGTTCTTTGAAATTTTTGTTATTTTGGGCATTTCTACAGCACCTTTACATCCTCCTGGAGGATGTTTATTAACTTTTTTCCTTTGATACGTATATTTATATTTAACATATAACAGTAATAACTGGAAAGCAATAACTAATTGTCATGTAATATGAAAAGTCAAGCAATCTTGATCGCGGTTTGTATTTTGATGGGCAGCCAACCAGGGAAGGCCCGCTCGTTCTAATGGTTTGTACATTAGTGTATTCACTGAAGCTGTACAAATTTAGACCAGATTTATATGAAAACAGGGCACCTGCTTACCCATTTTTGAGACTATCACCCGTTACAATATGAATGTCGCATTAAATACACTCAACTCAACAACAAACTATTAAACTATGATTCTAAAATACAAAACCAACTTCCAGTTTTTTATTCGACAGTTCAATTCATCCAAACCAAATACTTTTTTATTCGTTAAAACTGGATGTGGCTTAAAAATATGAGCCAAACGAAATCTATCATATTTTTATAACGCAATTTGGTATAGGCTGAATCTTTGCAATCTCACCCTTCAGTGACCTCTCCTCGAAAGTTTTTAAATAGGTCGCTATAATTTATCATGTATTAAATTACGGTGCCAAACTGAGTGAAAATTTAATTTGCGAACGACGAATTTTTATATATTACGCTTCGACAGACGATCTAGTGACTAGAAACTTACATTTAATAAAAAAATATGTGAATATATCTCTATCATTGGCCTGTTTCGTTGTAAATTCCCTTGAGCTTTACAAATATGAATAGTAAAAAAAATGATGAAAGTAATTGACATGGATTTGTCTCCCTCAATATTGAAAGTAATTCGATGCGTTATGAAATGATATTCTAAGAATTGCCTTTATTAACATTTAACCTCAAAGTTTATTCAAATTTCGTTTTAATATCTCATTTCCCTTTTCGCGATGAAAGTATTTTATGTGTTATTGTTACCTTATAACCAGCTAAAATCCCGTTTTATCGCTCTTAGTTGTTTTAAATGTGCTATTATTATGCAAAATGTAATTGTACCCTATGGGGTAAATTACCTTTTCCGTCATATGGAAACAACAGCTGTGCCGTCATCAATTTCTTTCCCCTTTTATACGTCGCTCAAATTATACATAACTAGAGTTAATTTATTTAAAGGTTATATATATTAGTTTCCTCTTTTACCTGTGTACTTGTAGCTTGTTTTTCATAGTTACATTTGAACTAGAATTACTGTTTCAATACAGAGTGTCCCGCATAAGAACCGACACAGGGCAAGTGCATGTAAGGGTGTCCAAAATATTGCAATTTAATCAAACGTACCTATATACAATGTTGCACCCCTGAGGAGTTATTAGCCCCAAAGTGGGGCCCTAATTTTCGAAAAAAAATAATATCTCTGGAAAATTGCAAACTGTATCTGCCAAACTTTCATTATTTTAAAAATATTGCTCAGCACTGAAAACGCATTGTTTTTTTTCTCGTTGCGCTCCATTTTTAGTAACTCTGTACGTCAGCTGTCACCCTGCTTTTTTTTTGTTAGCAGCACTTTACCGCACCCATCTTGCGTGAATTTTGAGACATCCAATATATCTTATTATCATTTTGAAAAAGACGAACAGGTAAATATAACCAGGATACTAGCTCAGTCATTATAGACATGAAACAGCCTGTTTCGGGAAAAAAATACTATTAGAAGTTTTTCTGCGGAATATTGTTCGGAAACCTGTTATAAACAAAATATCAAAAAATCAACTCGAGGCTAGTTGGGAAACTTTGTTTAAACAATGGTCAAAGTTATGGAAAAGTGGTTTTTTGACTCACGTAAAAAAATTATTCATAGCGAAAAAAAGTTTATACAAAAAAGGTAGGTATTAAATAAGCCTATAAAATGAGACATGTCCGATTAAATTCCGATAATTTGTTTATGCCCAAGAGCTCAAAAATGGTCGAAAATGGCCGTTTTTTTTTTCAATTGCTAATAATTAATGCAATTTTCATCGCAGACACTTGTAATTCAGGCTTTTTACACTCTTAATTTTTGAGGCTTTTTACACTCTTAATAAGTGGTAAAAATTTCAACCCGAAAGCTTCATTAGTTTGGCATTGGCGGAATTTGTTGTCTAAGATGTCTATAAATGTAAGTAAAAGATGATGCTATTTTCAATTGATTTTTCCCAAGCTCAAAGGCATTGTAGAGTTTCGATCATTAGTTGTTTTTGTACCTAAATAGTTGTATTGACATATGCATTCGCTGAGAATTTAATTTTTCAAATTTAATTTGTTTAAAAATCACTGAAAAAATTTTAATATTTATTAAATTGTTAAGATAGGTAATTATTATAAAATGAAATAGTAACGTTTATAGTTTAGTTAGTACGATTTTTATCCGAATTTAAAAAAAAAATCGTTGTTTTAAGTTGATTAGAAGCTGCGACAATTTTTTTTTTATTTAATCGCAGTGTCCTTAATTATTAAGAGCCGAAATTTGGAGAGAGTATACATTAAGAGCTATATTTTCATGTCCTACATTAACATTAAGGTAAATTAAACTATTTCATTGCAAAAAAGAAGATAGCGGCGATGCGTTCTATTACTCGGTCTAGCGAACGCGTGAAATAAAAAATTAAATCTCGGGTTGAAATAACTTCTAATAGTATTTTTTTCCCGAAAAAAAAGCTATAATGACTGGCCTATACGTAGATTGCACTGTTTCTGTATTTTGACAACTACTTTTTTCAAGTGACTTCCTTACAAATGGAATTAATAGATATGAATAGAACAAAATTATGTATAAATACCAAACATTTTAGAAAAATTAAATTTTGAAACAACAAAGTTTTGTTCCCCATATTCGATATTTTACTTTTTATACGTAGTGCGCTCTCTTTCTCACGTTTGCGCATTTCAGCGACAAGATGAGATTGGTTGATTTCAAATAGTAGATTCCTATAAGAACCGACACTTAAAATTTATAATCTAAAATAAAATGTATTCACAGTGTTTATAAATTCATTCATTGTAGTACTAGCGCTATTTATCTCACTGAATATAAATTCAGAATTTTCTGAGCTTGAAGTTAAAAATTGATTTATGTGTATTTTGCGGGTATATATCACTCGATTTATGTGTTGCATGTCAAAACAGTTTTCTCTGTTTGATGCTTGTTTATTCACATTTTCTCATCGATTCTGTTCGGCGTTGCATGAGGCAATAAAACTTTTATAACCGCCACATTTAATGAAGTGATTTCCACGACTGAATTGTGATTTCATACAATAGTTTTAGTGTTTTCCTATAACTGAAATAATTATGGACGTAAATCAAAATACTGATCATCTGAAATCAACTATGAGAGGTGCTTTAATGTAACGAGAAGTATAGGAATGAATTATATTGAGCTCTGTCTAACCGTTTGGCACAATAAACATATTTTATTAAGCAACTGCTGGTCCAAATGCTTCCATTTTCGAAAAAGTTAATTAAGAAAATTAATCATAAATGTAAGACGACCCTATGCATCTTGTGCACGTGCGTTGTGTTGCAGTATTACTCGCGACATTGGCCAAGAAGTGGGTGTATCTAACAGTACCATGGGGCATGTACTACAGTAACAATTATTACATCACTTTTATGTAGAAAGAGTTCAGACATTAAATAACAATGATGTAGAATTTTGCCAGTGGTTTCGACATCAAATAGCACAAGATCCGGTACTTTTTACGGATGAATGTTGCTTTACTGGAGACGTCATACTAAATTTTCACAACATTCACTGTTGGCGTGATGCAAATCCTCACGCTGTACAGAGGTCTCGGTTCCAGCAACGGTTTCCAGTGAATGTGTGTTTTTGGTGAGGAACTCACTTATCTCAGAAACACCCTGTATAAACTGAATTTGTCTCGGGAAACTTACGGAACTTCAGTTTAGCTTTTAAAAAGTGAAAACGATTTTCCTCTGTGCGATGTTTTCGAGGCATTCGTATTTACGAAATTCTATCACGATTCTGAACATGGCGGCGAAGCTAAAAATATTATTACTCTTATAAATTCTCGGCTCGCCCATATCCATCTCTATAGAATCATTGAATGGCCACAATTTGTAACAGGCAATTTTTTTGTAGGGCTTCGATAACTTTGGAATTCAAATTGTTTTCAAGTGGCCTGAACCATACATTATGCGCAATATTCGAAAGAGCTCTTCAGTCTTATAAATCTGAGTATCACCACTGCGATTGCCTGTATAGTTTCGTAAGTGAAATACTTTCATATACAGGGTATATTTTAAGTCGGCGCGAACTAGAATGTTGTTTTTTAAAAATTATAATAAAAATTATAAAAAAAGAGTTCAACGTAAAGAATTAGATTATCAAATCATTTCTGGATTGGTTGTGATGACGTAATTTAAACTTCTTGACTTTTTTAGAGATATATGAGACTATTAATCAATATTCCTCTTGTAACAAAAGCCGGGATGCGTAGTAATTTATTTGTTAGTTCTCGGAACGGATGGGTCAAAAAGTAAAATATTTCAGTCAACACAAATTATCGAAAGTTAAGGGCACTCAAGTAGGTATAGCGTCGTCCTTCGGAGAAATTTAGCAATATTTTTTTAACAAGTTCACTTAGACTGTCAGGGCCATGTGACAGTCATATGTCGCGTCCGGGAGGCGCCAGCCTATGCTGGGACAGAACAAAGAAACCCATATTTTTAATAACGCGCAAAACCACGAGAAGAGCGTAGAGGTTCTAAATTAGAATTAAATCAAATTATTAAATTGATAATAATTGGAAAGGAAAGTAATAGATCAAATAGCTGGTTTTTAGGCGGATTTTCCAAGCTATTAAGAATTTATTAAATTAGATTGACTAATCCGTCTTGTATTGCTACACGGAGTCACTAGAGGAAGGCTAGGGTTACTTGTATGTTCAGTTAGTCACAGAATTATTTATATAAATGTAAGTCCAGCCAGTTAGGTAATTATTAATGTTGTATAGTTATACCAAAGCGTCCCGATATTCAGGTTCCCGCCAATAAGATAAGAACAGAAACTTCTGGACCCAAGAAATGGGCGTGTCGAATTCAGGAGAGATCCGAAAAGCAGGCAGTTTTTCCTTAGGTTCCACATTGAGCAGTCGACTTAGTTTTAGAGTCTCGGGTTAATTTGATAATGGAGAGAGTCATTCCAAATTTTGCTATGGATCGCGCATTTCCTGAATCTCGGCACGCTGTCGCGTGTAAATAAATTAATTATAAATGTTGTTCGAGCCCGTTGTGTCGTTAGTTTGTTTGTTTGTTTGTTTTGTTTTTATTGTTATTAAAACTCTTCCTGGAAATTTTCCTTTTGTTTCTCTCAACTTCAGTGTCACCCTGTATAGCCAGCCACTGGATTACATTCTACGTAAGCAATAGAGGGTAAGTGCCTGCAATTCATTCTCTGAACATACAACATTTCTAAGTTCCCACATATTAATTAAAGTATAATGATAATAATAAACTCCCTTTCGAGAAGTTAATAGTAAACTCTTTTGTCAGTTAATACCGTTATGATACTGCTCATAGCGGTAGATAGAAGATAATTAAAAAAATAACCCCTCAGGTTACACTATATTAGCCGTTTGTTTGGATTCATGGCATTCCAGTGCATGTTTTGAAGTCACTGATCTGTGATTGTAAATGAAATAAAATTTTCTAAATGTAGGTATATTGTTTCTCTGCAGGCGTTTGACAATTACATTGTAAATAAGAAATCAAAGAGGAATCTTAGAAAATTATTTTAAAATATGTATCTACGCACCACTGGAATTTATTCAACTGTCTTGTATAACCAGCAGCAATGCCAAGTATGTACAAAAAATGAGGAGAATTTAACGAAGCAATCGATCAGTATAGTTTTATCACAGCTACTTTATTTAGCGAATTCAATTATTGCTTCTATTATTGTTATTTATCATCAAAAAATGGTACTTACACGGTGTTACACATTTGGGTACATTTAACAAATCAAGACAAATGTTCCGTTTCTCTGTTCACTTAAATCATCAATGGTTTACACTTCAGTACAATGCACCTACTCATAAAAAAATCGAAAGGATTTAATGCTTAGATGATAACGGTCTTCGTGGTCTAATCAATTGTATCCAAAATGTTCCATATTTCATTAAGGTAATATGGAACATTTTGTCGAAAAGAGGCTTATCATTGTGAAAGAACCACATTCATCATCAAACAGCTATAGGTACATCTTCAAGAAGTCCAAACAGATCAATAACAATCCCTACCCAAACATTCAAAGAAAAATGATGTTAGGAGTCTTCCCGTTGTCCCATTGAATTGCATGCGCATGTTTCTAGACATGTGTGTTGTGAACATCGTTTATCTCGTTTCTTGTAAGGACGGCTTCGTCTGTAATTAACACATCAGGTATATAACTGTAACAACCATTCCACAAAGTCTAACCCGTAGGTAACGAATAATCCGGTGGTACTAATACTCGGAAGATGTACCTTATAGGGATACATTTGTGCATCTTGTAATATGCGCCACTGTAAAGATTGGGACACTCTAGGCATTTGTCGAATGATTTAATTATACGGAGAATATATAAAATTATTCCTTGGCTACAGTATCATGTCGACGCCTACGATCTCCAGCTCCTAAAGGACCTCCTTATGTCATGAACATGAAATGTATCATGCTTATATGAACAATCTTAAAAAAAATATTTAATTATTTCCAATGAAGAACGTTTTTAATTAAAGAAGAATCTCGTTAAAAGCAGTTAAAAGTAGAACACATACGCGTGTCTAAAAAAAACATAAATATGCATTTTTAATGCGAAACCAGTCCACATAGATGGTCAGTGACCATTTTATTAGATGCAATTAGTGGAGCTTCCTTGTCAATATCGTTTAACATTTATTTTATATCGATCTAACTAGTGAAATATTACGAGTACTTGCTAGCATTTAACAAATTCAATACGTTGCAACACACGTACTTTTCTGGAGTATAAATAGACGGCGACCTACGCATTTTGTGCCACATTAGTGGGCGTAAACTTTCATTTATTAATGTTCATATATTATGAATGAATGAAGTAATGACATCACCTTATCATTTAACTTATTGTAACGTAGGTAGTTGGAATCGGCCTTAATCAGGGGCGGAACTACTGCGGTTATTTTGCGCTTTGAGTTCAATGACACAACCAAAAATAAAAAAAATCTGTCGCAATATTCACCAAATTAACCACCTGCTTTTTCGACTTTCGTGTCAACTAAAGTTTTTTTTTTGTTTGAGTTGTCGATTGTTTTGAAGCTACACTATAGAAGTCAGCCTCATTAGAAAAGGTCTCCTTTTAAGGCGCCGACTAAAAATAGCAACAGTTCAGGACAATCAGAAACTTCACGTAACCACTTGTTATGGCAATTGACGCTGTAGCTCTGTAGTTTTGAAGTCCTTAACTAAAGTAAAATTAAGCACGGAAAAGTTATTAGTATCACATATAAAATGCGTATTTAAACATCAAATTTAGTCTTATTGTTACTTCTGTCAATGCTCTGTTAAAAAAAAAACAAGTAATCAGTAAACTGAAAATTTTCAAAACCGTTTGACAATAATATAACCATATTTCTTTTACTTGGTGCCAAAATATTTGCAAGTCAAATAAAATAGAACAATAACTACACAAAGAGATGAAACATTGAGAAAACTAATAAGTACAAAAAGCAACACTATAAAACTAACAAAAAAATGCATAATTAAAATAGAATTTTTATAATAAAATGATAAATTATTATTAAAGTCGAAATCATAGATAAATTGGTGATTAAGAATAAGTTTGCATCTGAGATAGTTCCGGAAGTGTCTGTAAATCCGCTATCCTAAATTGCCGCGCCTATGTCTTATTCCTTCTAGCTGAATGCGAGTCAGGTACTTACTCGTGAAGTGACAATGAATCTCATTTCTCATTGTTCACCCTTGATGATTCAGACTACCAATATATTTTTGGATATTTTCTAACATATTTAATTAGTGTGATCATCCCATGATAATTTAGGTTCTAAATGTAACCCAAAAAATTCTACTGCATCAGGATTCCCTTCACTTCTCTTAGCCTAAATATTACTGTTTATATTTAGAAGAAATTCGGCTGATTAGAAAGCAATTTGATAGATATTTTCTTTAAAATCTCAATTATAGAACTGCTGTTAGTAAGGTTTACATCATCGGCAAAATAGATGGTTAAAACTGATTTCACATAAATTAAGAAGAAAACCAGGCCAAGAACTGATCCTTGTGGTGCTCCTTCATTATGATGTAGTATTATTATGGATGACATATTACAGAGGTACGAATATACAGGGTATCCCAACGAAAATTTGACCCCCCCTATAATTGGAAAACCGAATAATATTTCAAAATTCGCCGAGACCCGTCGATTTTTGTTCTTGGGGGGAGCTTTTTTGACAGTCAAGCCAACTCGATATGTTCATCCCCCTAATGCCTAGCAACCCCAACTTAAAAATTTCAAATGCAACTACCCCACTTGTGGCACATCATTTTAAAGCCCTTTTCATTGCGAATACAGTGACGTACCGTTTTTAGAAATCGGTTGAGATTTGACAGAATTATTGGTTACAAACGAAAAGATGACAAACCAACTTACGCGTAGTAATTTCTACACAAATGCCCACCACTAATAAGTTTTTCATCTACTACACATGACCGCATTACCTAATTGTTATTGATGTGTCTATCAGTTTACAAAAAAGTCAGAAATGAAATAAAAAAGCTGAAGCAAATAATAAATCAGATTTATTTGATGAATTGCTCAAAATGACCCCCGTTAACTTCCAAACAATAATACAGTCTGTTTTCAAATTCTGTTCGAACATTATTAAAGACATCCGCAGTTATTAATCGGCATTCTTCTACAATTCTCTGACGTAGCACTTGCAATGTTTCCGGCTGAGTGGCGTACACTCGTGATTTTAAATGACCCCACAGAAAAAAGTCCAAAGGGGACAGATCCGGAGATCTTGGTGGCCATTCGACGGGACCTCTTCTGCCAATCCAATGCCCCGGGAAATGGTCATCCAAAAATTGTCGCACAGCAGCAGCATAGTGCGGGGGCGCACCATCTTGTTGGAAGGTTATTTCATTTTCTAGTAAATTGTCGTCACTTTCTAAAATCTCTGTTATCCTAGGATCAATTGTACTTTCCAATAATTCTAGATAGGTGTTTCCATCGAGATTACCTTGGATGAAAAATGGTCCAACAAGATGGTCGCCCAAAATGCCTGCCCAAACATTCAATTTTTGAGGTGTCTGAGTATGAAATTCCCTGATTAAATGCGGATTAGTATCACTCCAATAACGACAATTGTGTCTATTCACTTCGCCATTCAACATAAATGTGCATTCGTCGGAGAAACATGTATTGTAGAGAAGATTTGGATTCAGTAGAAGTTGTTCACTAAAGTATTCGCAAAATTGGTTACGGCGATCAAAGTCATCTTCATGTAACTCTTGAACCAGCGTCATCTTAAATGGATGAAACTTGTGTTTTTTCAAAATTCGATGAACACTGGAACGGGATACGCCAGAAGCTTGAGACACAGTTGTAATCGATTGCTTATTATCCATCTGTACATGACCCAAAACTGCCACTTCAACTGCTTCATTTCGAACTGGCCCAATTACTTCACGTTTCTTGTTTAAAAGCGAACCTGTTGCAACAAATTTGTCAATCAGGTGTTTAACGTACTGGTGGTTTACATTTTTTTCAGGATGATTGGCATTAAAAATTCGTGCTGTAGCTTTAGCGCAATCGTGATTTCGATAATAAATTGCAACAATTTCTACTCTTTCCGCGATAGAATAAACCATTTCGAACACACGTTAATACTTTCAATAACGGCTGAAACTAACGATTTCTTGGTCACAAGCAAAAAACACCGACTTTTTTTGTAGTACTGATTTTTTGTTATTTTGAAAAGGTCTGAATTCCTATAAACTTAAGTATCTTCTACTAATAACTATTTTAGTATCTAGTTTTATTTGCTTCAGCTTTTTTATTTCATTTCTGACTTTTTTGTAAACTGATAGACACATCAATAACAATTAGGTAATGCGGTCATGTGTAGTAGATGAAAAACTTATTAGTGGTGGGCATTTGTGTAGAAATTACTACGCGTAAGTTGGTTTGTCATCTTTTCGTTTGTAACCAATAATTCTGTCAAATCTCAACCGATTTCTAAAAACGGTACGTCACTGTATTCGCAATGAAAAGGGCTTTAAAATGATGTGCCACAAGTGGGGTAGTTGCATTTGAAATTTTTAAGTTGGGGTTGCTAGGCATTAGGGGGATGAACATATCGAGTTGGCTTGACTGTCAAAAAAGCTCCCCCCAAGAACAAAAATCGACGGGTCTCGGCGAATTTTGAAATATTATTCGGTTTTCCAATTATAGGGGGGGTCAAATTTTCGTTGGGATACCATGTATAAGACCAACACTGAGCTGTGAAACCATGGAAACTCTAATCACAAAATATTATATTTATTATTAACTAATGTAGGTACGCTCAATCTTTAAAAAATATGCCACACGAAAGAATAAATAAATGTAGTTTCAAACTCAAGTTAATGGTACTATCGACATTAAAATAATTATTAGAAAAACTTTTTTTGAATTTTTTGAATTAGCTTAACACGTAATAGCTAATAATAGAATAAACAATTTAATAATAAATTGGTGTGGTGGAGAGGGCAATTTGAATTTCTATATTACTGAATAAATTTTTCTCATTTGCCTTTCAGAACTAACAGGTGGATATATGAGGAAAGTCCATAAAATCTCACTCAAACATATAAAGACAAATGATATCAATCCATCACATCGACATCCCCAAAAGTCAATTACTGTCCTCGAACATGTTCAAACGATCTAGAGTCGTAACATTTGAACTCACTATCTTTGCTTTTAACAAATGCCTACAATACTTAGCATTAAGTACATTTACAAAATGAAATGTGCCCGATTTCTATAATAAGCACAAAAAAGTTTTGTTCCATTTTTCTTAATAGGTATATCAAGTCTTACGCATGTTTTGTCGTCATGCCAACAAGCTGTTATTGATAACGACTTGTTTCTAAAAAAAAGGTAACACGCATTCAGATATAATCAGCTCAAATAAAAAAAAAATGGATCACGAATCAAAACAATGAAAAGTTGTTTAAGTTGTTGAATAAATAATGTACCACACTTATAGTATTTGGGGCATAGTTCAAATATCGAGCCTTTTTAAATGTTGGTAAAACATTGTAAATTAAATGTTCATCCCAGTTTTAAAAACTAATATCTAACTTTATGGTTTTGGAACATTTTTTAATATAAAATAGTTACACTTACCTTTTGAATAAAACGATTGCATTATAAAAAGATAATGCGTGGTGTGATTTATTTAAAGGATGACAATAGGAATTAAAATAGATTTATAACCTCTAAAGCAGAGATAACATATCCCAAGAAGCTCGCTCGTATTATACCTACTCTTATCTTAGTAGTAAAAGTCGTCCAAAAATAGATCCCCGCGTGAATCAACATCTTATTCTCCTTGACATACAGAAATAAACAGTGCTTGAGTTTTCTCTACAAACCTTGGCTACATCGAAAAGTGTATAAATTTCAGTAAATGACAAAACTAAAGTGCAAGTTCCTTTGCCTTGAAAGGAATTATTTGGGCTGTTATAGCTCATGAAATCCTCGTCATTAGACCTTTAAATTTTAAATTAGACTAATATCTCCACTAAGAAAATTTTGGAAAAATAGAAATCTAACATTTGGATGCACTTTGAATGATAGAAATTTACTGCAGAAATTGAACATCTGTTTCTCTTTTTCTTAGTTGAGATCAGGAATTTTGTCATAACATCACCTTCAATTATTATTATACAGGGTGTTACAAATTAGTAGGTCAATCTGTTAATCACATATTCTTTGGACCAAAATGATGAGACTTTTCTTATATCACTTTTTATTTGGGAGCCCCATTTTCAAAATACAGGTTGTCAAAATTAAAAATGATTTTTATTGATAACTCCGGTGATTGCAGAGATACTTATTTGAAATTTAGCACATATTTTAATTTTATTGTTAAGTTGGCACACTTTTTGAGTATTTTTGATTTAAAATACCAAAGCGCGAACGGACGGGAGGGGGGGGGGTAGTACCAATGGCCTCATTTACAACTTCTTTTGAATACGACGCGACATCGATTTAGTCGACGTTAGACTTTATTTTTTGAGGTTATATGAAAAATTTGAATCTAAGTGCTCTTTACCTCGTACGATTCGTTTCATTAATTGTTGTTTATATATAAAAGAAATTTTTCATAATATCCCAAAAATTAAAGTCGATTAAATCGATGTCGCGTATCCGAATACGCCGCTTTATCTAAACAAAATATTCGGAAAAAATAGGCTCCGTTCGCGCTTTGATATTTTAAACCAAAATTACACAAGTGTGCCGACTGAAGATCAAAAAATGTGTTAAATTTCAAATAAATATCTCTACAATCACCGGAGCTATCAATAAAAATCATTTTTTGAATTTTAATTTTGGCACCCTGTATTTTGAAAATGGAGCTCCGAAATGAAAAGTGGCAGTGGAAAGGGAGTCTCATTATTTTAGTTCAACTGCTTGACCTATTAATTTGTAACACCCTGTATATTAGGTATTATATTAATCAGTATTTATTTACTGCTAGAAATTTTAAAATTTCTTGTTATTTTCTATCTTTGATATTCTTTAAAATATTTTTTGCCGTCTTCACTAATTGACTAAGAGCTAACTAAGTTCGCTTTTTGAATTTAATTTTATATGAAGTCATAATTTGTAATTTGCCGACTTGGAATTAATTAGAAAATGTGTACAAAAACATGAAATTGTATACCTTTAATAACAGCCTCTTATAATTCCGTACAACCTTATTACTTTCATTCAGGAATTACTGAAAATATATTAAAATGAACGAAAAGGATAATTAAAAAGCCGAGCTTTTTGAGCGTGATCAAAGGGAAGTTATTAATTTCTAATTTAAAAGTTATAAAGTGGTAAACTAACCATAAAACATCATAAAAGTAATGATTAAATATCTTCAAATTATCATTTTCAATTTACAGTAATATTTCTTTATATTATTCAGAGATTTTAAGACTTGCATTTAACCGCTTAATATTTTTAATTACAATAATTACCAAGTAGCAGTTCGTCAAGCTTTTGTTCTTTTCAAAGATTCCATTTATTACTCGCATAATATTTTGGCAAGGCAAAATGCTACAGCAACCATGTGAGCAAATCGCACAACTATCTGTGTGATTTTACCTAAACTTATCTGTGAAACTTGATTTATTACCAAGACCCTTTAGGGTTGCGTGGTTACCTCATTAATTAATAGTAGAATTCCCACTCTGTTAAGCCATATTACCAAGATAGTGCCTTTTGTGAATTAATTGTACAAACTAATTGCCGTGTTAAATATACATATGATAATATACGTAAAGTAAATTATCTATTTTTTTTTTTTGGTTATCTTGAAATCTGCTTTAATGTACTTTAATTTATGAAAATGGATGTATCTTTCTCGTACGTTACTTGTATTTTTACATAAATGAATAGTAAAAGGTGGTATATAATTATGTTGAATCTTATTATAGGATAATAATTGAAATCCCTGCAAATTTCAATATACCTTTTATGTATATGTCATCATATTAACAATAAATTATTGACCTTATTAAGTAATTGGCGATTAACACAGCACAGCATATTTTAAAATGTAAATGTAATGTGAGACGTAACAACTTCCTTTAATAGAATAAAATTATGGAATTGGGGCACTTTAAATTTATACACCTCTACATATGATAAAGTAGAAATTCCCAAGAACATACACATGAAATGGAATAATTCTGGAACGTAAACCTAATTTAAGTGTTACATATATTTTCTGAATATCCTATTTTTGTTCATCTTTTCTATTTGCTTTTTACAAAACTATGTCTCTATGTCTCACATTTAATATTCACAAACTAATTAGCTTTAAAATTCGAAGAAATGAAAACAGAACCCAATTATAATTAATTTAAAAAATGCAGCTGTTCAAGAGTACCTATTAAAACCCCAATAAATCATAAGCAAAAATATGACGACACGTGAGATAATAATAATAATAATAATATATCTACTCCTCATTCTAACTACGAGAATTAGCCCATAAGTCGGAGACTTGTGCGGGAGAGGAGGCGGCATATTATTATTAGGCAGGCCGTATTTGCGCCCAAGAACGACTTATGTTGGTAGGCCCTAACCACCATTCAGTACAGGAATGAGGGAAACCTGGAAAACCTCATTAGGGGGGTGGTCAAATGCCAATCGGTGTCAATCTCTCACGTACGATTTTGTTTTATGTTGATATGTTGAATAATGTGCGAGTATGGCTAACAGGCGCAAAATGTTAAGTAGCTTAGGATCTAAACGATGAAAATATATATTTTTTTAAATTGTAGGTAATTATGCTGGCTAATCTACCGTAATGGAATATTTTACAAATATACATAAATATACGTCCAAAAATTAAAAAAACTGTGACGTATAAAACTAGGGTGACGTATAAAACCTTACCAAAACTGCAAAAATTAAGATACTTACTTGAATTTTGCAAATTGCTTTTGGTTTCTGCATATTTACGCCATGTGTGTACCAAATTTCAAGTGTCAGCAAAGCTTCGAACAAATTTGGCAAAGTTTCGAGTTTCAGATGCCGATGAATGTATAACAGCTTATAGAACAAAAAGTTTTGCTCTCCTGATTTTCGGCTTTAGCGTCATTATTGTATATATATTGAACTATAGTTTTCGAAAGTTTTATCACTTTTTGTTTATAATTGACATTTTTACAGCAACTTAAAAAAATTGGCGTTTTATACCGTTTTTTCAATCTCACGGCTTTGTTATTGCAAATTTCGTAACCGGACCACCGCCATTTTGTAGCTATTTTTATTACGAACAAAATCATGTCCTAGGCATTTTTTCATACAAAGTCATCCCGCTCAGTTATTTGAAGAAAACTACTAAAAAAAATTTTTTCCACATTTAAATTGTTAATAACTTTTTTCCTAATAAAATACTTTGTCAGCAAATTAGCCTGTTATTGTACTCATCATTTAAAGTAGACCTGTGTAGTTATTTCCGGGTTATCAAGGTTTGACACACGCCCAACCTCTACCAACTGGACTAATAAGCGTTCAGTGGATACGACACCACTTCGACTTCATTCGGTTTTGGCAAAGCCAAATTTGTAACAGCACTAGTCCCCAAGCAACCCTGAAAAAATTATCCTGTTTGGGATTTTTTTGCGGCCCCTATAAGCCGGCCACAACTTTATTGGATTAAATACAGTTTTCATGCATATTTGGTTCACATTACCTAAGGTCAAACAATACATTGATTTCATTTTTAATAGGAATAATTAAAGACTGAAAAGGCACACATAAGTTAGTACTAAATAATACTATTTAACTATACTGCCATAAATTACATTTTATTTTATTAATTATTCCTATAATTACGTTTAAAATAATTGTGTGTGGTATAAGCCATTTACTTTTTTATTATATGTTCAAAGTTAGAAGAAAAACGAGTTTACTCTATAAAAATCGGCCATCGATTATGCATTTTTTTGGCATCCCTGTTTCCAAAGTAGCAAAGCTATTACATTCAATTTGTAACACCCTATATAATAAAAAGGTTTGTTATACAGGGTGTTTCTGAAATAAGTACGTTCCTTGAAAAGGGTGATAGACGGTACAAAAATAAGCATTTTTTATTAAGCCAAAACGTCTACGTTACATTTTAAATTGAAAAAATTCACATTTTCACAGGGAGATTTAAATAAATCTCTGGTGCGAAGCAACTGCGCGTCGCAGTGCGAATTATTATCTTTGGTGTTGAGGCTGACGGGTTCTCACTCGATTTAAAAGATTCCTATAATATAGATGTATCAAATTATCGCTTAAATACACTACAAGAGGAAGGACACGGATAACGGTACTCAAAGGCAGTCAATAAAGGCAGATTATTACATGAAAACCAAACCCAACTAGTAATTGTCACTCGCCAGCCTGTTTCTTTTAAGTTTTCCCATACTTGAGTATGTGTGACAGAGAGAGATAGAGATAGTTTGACTACTATCTTTCTCTCTCGTGCAGGCACATGATTGGCTAACGAAACTCCCTCGTGATATTCAAATAAAATTAAGATAGAGAGAAAACGAGTACCCAAAGCATTGCACTTTCCTTCTACAGGGTTTACACTTTTTAACTGCGGTGTTTCTTCCATGTAGTATATTCTCTAAGTTCCCATACAACTAATTTGATGTGATTACACATCCATTTTATGACGCTTAAACATAATTTTATTTATTTGTAAACATCCCTATTATAGTTAATATTGATTTAAAGAAATAGCGGTCAAATATAGAACTGTCATAGGGAATACAATGTACTTATCAGTTCATGAATCTTTATTGACTTAACCATTTATCTATACTCTCAAAAAAAAATGTGTAGGACGCAAATCTATAATAAAACGCTATCGCCCTAATGGGCTTAAAAAACAATTTAACTGTGAAAATACAAATACCTGAGCAAACAACCACTTACTTTTCCCAGGGCTGCAATGTTCTCTCTCTCTCTTTCGTCGATTAACTTGTTGCGTGGAACGACGTCGGGATACCTTTCTTTCTCTCGGTAAAACCGTAAAACCGTTGCCAACTACTGCGAAGTACGAATGGGGAATACATTTCATTTACAATTGATCCATATTCAGTTTTAACGAGATACCTTTGCTCGCCTAGTTTCATGCAGCATTTCTATAGGGAAATCTGTAAGTACATCCCGCATTTCGTAAATAACGAAGGGTTTTAAATTTTTCAAAGGCGATACTTCACCATACTATATACAGCTACAGGTCTGTACTTAGTTACAGAGTTACAGGCTACTGGCAATAAATAGCCTGTCTTAAAAATATAAATTGTTATTGTGCCATAAACAAGCTTGATTGAACCTAATAATTTACTATACTTTCGAATTTCAAGCAATGTGTTATGTCAACATGTTTTAGTTGTGTCACTTTCTTAAATCTTCAACCAGAACAAAGAGAAGCAAAACTGAATCCTCTGCTATTATTACGCAAAATATTAAACTGTAAAAAATCGGTGTGAGTGAAAGCGATGTACGGATCGAATCCATTGAGTGAAATTATTATTATTTAGTACATTTTTACTCAATATTGAGCATTTTCATAATTTTACTCATTTGTAATATTTGATTTAAAACTGAGTAGGTACGTTTACTCAAATATAGGTACCTGTTAAATAAACTCTGCAGATAAAATCGTATTTGGTGCACTAGTAGCTAAATCGGAGTAAATGTCGTCATTATTGAGTGTCCCCACCTCATTCTATGGTTGTCGTGCGTTGTCCTTGTCTATTCCCATTGTCCTCATTAGGTCATCTCGTAGGTGTATGGCGTGTAGTGCTGGACAAGTGTCCGTTAATCCGGTTATTTTGGTGAAAATTATGTTAAAATGCAGTGGTTTGATTATAATATGTAATTTAAAAAAATAATATATTGAGTTCGATTAATATTTGGTTAAATAAACGGATAGTCAAATTGTTGCCATTAGTTACTTACGTATCTGTAATGCACAATATAGGGTATGGCAATCTATTCGTCCGATCAGTTAACCAATTCCTTTAATCAAGACCTAAAATATTGTCTCTAAAACAGATCTGTGTGGAAACCACTGTGGAAGCTTAGAAGTTTATGTCTTTCCGATCTCAATTGAAGATCCAAGATGTTAGCAGTATGGAAACTCATGGATCTTCAATTCGGTAGTTCGATCGTTGACACAGCAACTCGGCATTGAAATATTTGAAAAACTTGTTCCCATATTTATTTAGCCATATACAGGTGTGGTTGAATGTAGTAAAATGTATACGCCCAGTTGAAGAATACGTGCGCTGGCAAACTGCGTACACAGACAACCGAGCTGGGTGACTGGGCAATAAATCTCAGCTGTTGACAAGTGGTTGACAAATTGCCTAGAAGTACACTGCAGTAATGCGGAATATGTTGTGATTCACGTAATTTTAATTTATTATAGGCACTTTGTATTAATCATTCATATTACAATTGCGAAATGGTGAAATAAGAGGGATATTTTGTTTACTAATATTATTACAACATGGCATTTTGGAAACCTTTTACCATTTACCATTAATATAATAAAATTGTTTGAGGACATAAATAATTAAAATATGTGAAACTGAGTGAATTTGAGAGAAATTGTACAGTGTGCAAAACTTGAAAAATACCTGTTTTTTAATTCTTTGCTGATTTAGTCAATAGGTACTCCGTAACATTATTCTTAAAGTAAGATATTATAATTGAATGAAATCATCAAGGCATTCCTAAACGAATCAGATAATTAACAAGTTCATTATGTTTTGATCAACTTAATCAATTTCCTCGAATAAAACGTCTGTTTGTTTTACCACTTAACGTTGATGTTTCATTTATATAAATGTTGCAGACGTCACTGACTGCGTCAAAGCGTTACTAATGTCAACATTGACACAGGACCTCAAATTTGCATTCGCCAATATAAGTTAAACACCAAAGCGGAAGATAGTCTAGAGACTCTGCCTAAAATGTGTCAGTTGTGAAAAAGTTACACCTAATTCAACTTCCTTTGCGCAAACAAAGCGAATTTTTGTAATCTGGTAGGCAATCATTGATAATAAGCGTTTAATATTAGCTAAAATAGATGTTTTAAATAATAGAGGCGCCTTAATTAAAGTTCGTCAAATGGAAACAAATTTCTACCTCTTGGAAATGTGTAGAATCTAAAAATAATTATTACCATAATTTTACGTAGGAATGCTTACTTTACATAAGTTGCATGAACCTTTGATGGTATATGTCTGTAAGCGTTAGATGATCTATAATCTGCAACTGCAGAACGGTATGAAACATCTAAGTAAACTGATAGAAGAGTAAGACTTAATTTACAATAAAGTCCGTTTATTATACAGTAAACAGAACCACAATTTGTATGTGTGCAACTTCAAAATATACTATTTCAAAGAGATATTTACAGTAACAGCTGGATATCAAACTAATTTCACTTTGTAGTGCGACGTGCGTTATCATAAAAGTGTTTCAAATTCGGTTTACTTAGGAAAATTACAGTTCTTTCTAATCGATGAGAACCGAGATAACACGCCCAATGTATTTTTTGGTCACACTGCAAATAAAGGTGCCCGAAAAGAAACGCAAGATTTCATATGAAGAAAAAATATTTTATTATATTCATTAAAAAGTTGGCAAAGTTTTTACTTTTTTAAAGGGTACACATTGAAATAATAGACGGAGTCCCCCATAAGCACATGATCAAAAAGGTACTGCGACATTCTTTGTCTGGCTCCTGTACTATTAATTGTCAAAGTTATTGAAAAAAATTATGTGTTTTGTAATATCTGGAGAATGTTACGATGGATTTTAATGAAACTTGCTGTGGGCTTGTTTCTAAGTAAGACTCATGTTTTAATGAAGCAACTGCGTCCATCTGCATTGGGCTAGTGATAAGTTCTTGAGTGTCTTGGTACAATTCAATTTTAGACAATCATTGTCACTACTACTTAAGTACAACAACTACTCACTACTATCGTATGATATCATTTTATAATAAATGAATTGTGAAACTTTTGACGAGGCGGGCGTAATGCGGAATGATCCAGCAATGTTGAGGGGGGCTCAATTCAATTTCAATCGAAGGATCCAGCTATGCATCCAAGAAACTGGCGGGTATATGAACATGTTTCGCAATTCCGTCATCATCTATCGTATTTATAACTAACTACCGTCCAGTTTCAATAAAGAGAATTGTCTATCCTAAGTACGTCTTTACATTTTTTGCATGTTAACAAAAAATAAATCTAATGAAATAAAATGATATTCAATCCTTCGCGTCATGACAAGCCTGACAAATTGTTCCCATTTTACTTTCAATATTGATATCTTAGGATAAAAAACTGTCATAATTCTTATTAGAGATAGCCGCTTCTTGTAAAAGGGCAGATTTACTGCGATACGTCTAAAATTGTCAAGTCGCAAGGAAACAGAAAACATTTTTTTGCGTAAAAACTGTGAATGCTACAAGATTACCAAGAGCACGACAATCTCGAAGAGGGTCTCATGCATCAATAAAAATAAAATGAATTGGTTCCAGCCACCAAGTAAAAAGTTCTGGTAATTCTTGTACCAAGACACTTAAGAATTTACCACTTGCCCAAGGCGGATGGACGCGGTTCACCAACCAACCACCAACTTTAACAGTCTATAGCAGAGGAGCCCAACATTTTTTTAATGGAAGTTAGGTCAGATCGTCTTCTTTTGAGCCAAAGAATGTCGCAGTACTTTTTTGATCATGTGCTTACGGGATACGCTGTATATCGAACAGCTGTTCTCTGCGACTCATTTGGCATACTCGACTTCTTTTAAGAAAGTTCTATATCACGCTTTCGCATACCTGCGGCTAAATTTCGTTGATAACTCTCTGAATATCTGGATTATCTCTCCGTTATTGTCTGCAACCGAACCTGTTTATTCAATTTGGCAGTTAAGTTTTCAGTTTTTTCATTCCGGGAGTTCCTTCTACCTAATATTCCTCGCAATTTGCGCACAGTCTCAGCTACACACTCTCCTTACTTGTAATGAATTTTCACAATCTTCACTAGCTCATCCGTCCTATAGCTCTCCATTTTGTCTAACCGCAACGTTTACTACAACATGTGGCCCTGTACAATACTGCCAACTATTCGGAATGAAAATGGCGCACAATTCAAATCCTGCATTACTTTTGGGACACCCTTTATTACCAAGTCATCAAATCAGATTGATATTCTATGAAATGGTCAGTCTGGTTTGTTTAAACTATATTTCAGCGATTATAAAGTCACTGATATGTTAATACGGAAACATGTACTAAATATGTCAATGAATGGCATTAATTTCTGCAGTTGATCGGTATTATTTATATTGCTTAGCTTAAATTAGTTAAAATATACATTTTTAATTAAATTGAGTATACTTAAAGCTAGCTGTAGAGCCATTATTATTAATACAGCAATTTGTTTAATGTACAGAGTAGGTATTACAAATTTGAAGCGTTGCATTATATTTTTAATAGGAAACTACAGCAGCCTTTTGTCTCTCCATTTTTAGCTTATGTACTTAACCAACATTTTCAGTTTTACGTTGCTTTCTACCCTGGAACTTAATGGGGTGTAACTATCTACACCGCAACAATGGAAAAATGAAATGAAAATATTTTGTGTGTAATGCAAATTTCTGCGTTAATGTTTGTCTTTTAATGTATGTTTCCCTGGTTTTACACGAAAATTTCTGTACATATTTATTATTAATTACGTCTGAGAATATTTAGAGGATATTCTATTTTTTTTATTGCAAAATTGAGCAGTAGAGTTCCAATTTATGTCCATTTTTTACCATTTAAGCTATACAGGGGAAAATGAGTATTCATAATACGCGATTAAAACAGTTTTAAAATGCATATTTTTAGGACCGCTTCTGGCCGCTAACCTACAGTATGCGGGTACCACAAGTGTAGTTTTACTCATAGAATTAATATATTAACCCATTTTTAATGAAATTTTTTGTCTTCTAGTCTCTATATTATTTTTATACAGTCTTTGTAGTTCAGAAATTCGTCGGCTGTCCCTTCTGCCGTTCATCTGAATAACCTAATCAATAATTTTTCAAAATTTTTAATTTAACCGTACTTTCAGTGTAGCCACCACACATAAATGTAGTTAAAATCATTTTAACATCAAACGGGAATACGGCCGTTTTTATAGGCAAAATGACATATTTACCTAGATACATGAATGAATATAATATTTTTGACATTTTAAATATTAATAAGTATTATTTATTTGTTAATAAAAACAAATGTATAAGGGGAATTATTGTTTTTAAATTTTATGTTATTTAATATTTTTAATATTGTTAACGTTTTCACTATGTTTTATAATGAATATGAGTTTTTAGTATTATGTTCAGTTAATTATTCAGTTTGTAGTACGTATATCTACCTTATTGTGTGACATATTGCTTTTCAAAAGTAGAATGGTACCTACCTATTTAAAATGACAACACTGCTAAAAAACACTCATTCGTTCGATTTTCGATTTTTAAACCTATTGCAAAATTCAAGAGAACTGGGGAAATTAGCTGTTTCTCTTCAATGTTCGAACGCTTTATAGGACGCCGAGTTAACGGGAGTTAAGGTGTAATTTGCTTATTTTTTAAAGGTCGAGTAATTTTTTTTTCGATTTTCTGTCTAGGCCTAGTAGCCTTCCACATACGTGGTTAAAATTAATGAGATTATGACTGAATCACCCTGTATATCATTTTGTGGCAAAGAAACTTCAAGGAACGTTTAAAAATTATGGATTAAGTTATCCAGAATTTCGATATTGGCAATTACAATTTCTTGAATTTTATCGACGTTTCGTAGGAACTATCCTATAAACGTTTGGAATTTATTAAGATATCGATTTTCAACATGTAACTAGCATGCAGTTCCAACACAGCGCACTGCATTGCATATGATGACGTCACATATACCAAATACATTCCCAGCTTATTTCGTGGTATGTGCACTTAAGAAATTGCATGTGCATAAGCAAACAAAATTTTTCGAGGATTCATATCAATATTTCGATATTACAGTTGACGTACCTACTAGCTGAATACATTTTTGGTTTGCAGACTTGTACTAGAAACGTTATTTGCTTTGTCTAATTATTTTTTAGAATTGCTACACTTGATGTGCCTGTAACTTTAAATTTAGATAATTAAATCATCTGCCGTGATTGTCATCATCAAAAACACAGATAAAATTATTTCTAGAAATCGGTCGTTAATACGAGTTGAGAAAATAAAGGGATTCATCATAAACTGCTTAACGATGTTATTTTTGAACGTTTTTCTAAATGAATTCTAGGAACCTGTAAAAATTAGTATCAGTTAGTCATACAGTGAAAAATACGCTTTTTCTTTCAGATTTTTTTTTGCAAAATCATATCTAGTTGCGCGTTTTTACTCACTATCTGAAATACTGAAGAGAATTTTTATTCTTCAAATCTGCAATTTGACAACTTTTTTTGCACGAAACAAAACAAATTTAAGTTATTTTCAAAATGTATCTATAAAAATTATGTTAAATATTCTGTCTCTGATTATTTGACATTTTGCGCCTTTGAAAAAATTAATAATACAGTAAATTAATAATAATGTAGACGCAAATGATATAAATGTTCGGGTGCGCTAATTTTGTTAGACTATAGCAAGGCATTTGATATGATTAACCATGAATTATTCTTAGCAGTGTTACATTTTATTGGTCTTAGCCCGCTCCCTGTAATCTTTTTTAGGAATTATCTCATTTGTAGATCTCAAAGGGTAATATATAGGGGTGTATCGTCAATCATACGGGAAATTGGACGAAGTGTGGCCCAAGGCTCAATTCTTGGGCCCTTATTTTACACTATTTATACAAACAATTTCTCTTCAGTATTACAATATTGTAAGGCCCATATGTATGCTGACGATACACAGCTATATAAATTTTTTGAAAAAATAGATGAATTAACAGCAATACAGGAAATTAATACTGACCTAAACGCATTGCTAAGTATTTCTACTGAGCATAATCTTGTAATTAATCCGAAGAAATCATCTGTTATGTTGTTTGGTTCAACATTGTTGTATAATACTCCGATAAAAATTGATAATTTATTTTTACAACCGACAGAAAAGGCAAAAAACCTGGGTGTTATATTCGACAATAAGTTAAAATTCACCGATCATGTTTCTTTCATTCTGCAAAAGTCTCATCTAAATTTAAAATTATTATACCAATGCAGACATTTATTTGATATAAAATTAAAAAATTACTCTGTGATTCTCTTGTCTAAGTCATGCAAATTACTGTGACTTCGTTTATGGACCCTGCCTCTCTGTTTAGGATTCTAATCGCCTGCAAAAGTTACAAAATTCGTGCTAACGTCTTATAAATGGAATAAGAAAATTTGATAGAATTTCACATACATTAGAAAAAGCCGAATGCTTAAATATGTCAAATCGTAGAAAATTACATGCATTAACATTATTTCATAAAATTATAATAAAAAGAAGCCCCCTTTATCTTTGGAAGAAAATTACATATCGTATAAATATTCACATTACAAATACTCGTCAAAAAACTGTTATAGATATTCCTAAATATAAAACTCAACTATTTAAGAACTCCTATTCATATCAGATATTAAAAGAATATAATAGCATTCCTGTCTCCCTAAAAGATATCTCTTTAGCCTCATTTAAGAAAAAAATATTTAAAATTGTATTTAATGACCAGTGCTCCAAAGTTAAGTGCATAATATTAAGTTTATATATCTAAATTTAAGTTAAGATTATTTGTACAGGTTTTTTTGTTGTTTTTCTTAGATATTATACATAAAGGCATTGTATATTTTTTAAATGTTTCATATACTGTTTCTATTTTGGGTATAGATTGGGATAAATTTTTTTTTCCTAGGTCTTTGAGGAAGAACAGCTTCAGCTGATTATGACCTATTGAACACACTAATTATAAAACTAATTTGTAATTTTGGTCAATAAACCTTATTATTATTATTATCAATATACATAATAAACGAAAGGATTAGGCAAGAATTATTTTTATTAAACTGTTTTGTGTCAAATCAAAAATGTCACACTGAAAAAGTCACACAAATAGAAGATTAAAGTTATATGTGGTACTATTATTAGGCACTTCAATTGTAGGTACTGTTTTGAAAAATTCATGTTTTTTTCTTTTCAAAACTGGGAATTTTTATGTTCTTCGTAGGTATCTAATGTATGTAGGTCGAGACGTTTCTGACAATCATATTGATACAAAGAAACATAATTAAATGTTTGTATGATAGAACCAAATTGGTTTATTCAAGAAATAGAATTTTTAACAATTAATTGAGTTTTATTAAAAAATGTTCTAATATGGAATCTTATTTCGCAGGTGGAATAATACTTAATAAATAGAGAAAGAACAACAACTATACGACAAATAAATAATTTCACATAATAGATTAGATATAACAAAAACAACTATTGTGTAAATAGCTTCAATTTGTCTAACTCATGGCCCAGTAAGGTCACCTAAGTTTTATGTCATGACAAATATACATCTTTCCCTAAACCCTGCATTTACATATGTATTGGATAAGTTGCCCATAGACGATAGAGATTTGCATCGAATCTATACAAACAAAAATCGTATACCTTTCTCAAAGCGACGGACGGTGTTATTGTAAGAATATCACCCAATATCAAAACCTGTATGGCTGCGCCCTTACACTTCATCTTTATTCGAGACGATTTTGCGTTGCGATTTTCTAACTAGCGACGTTCGCGCAAATTCAACCGAAAGACCTGACCATGCAGCACTTCATAAAAGAGAGCATCTGCTTTAAGATTTGTTGAAAATTGGGTACCAATTTGAAGAGACATTTGGTCTAATATTCAAGCTAAATAATAACATGTGGCGCGTACATCTAGAATAGAAAAGTATGTGCCTTTAATAAATCATAAAAATAAGGAATTTTCAATCTGGTATTTTTCCCAAACAAACTGAGAGAGAAAAACAAAGTCCATAATAACGGAAGAAATATAATAGAGTTGCTGATTACAATTTGTTTGCGAGTTGTTGAAACCAAACTAAAAAGAAATAAACAAGGATTTTAAAAGATTTATTGCTGACGCAGAAAACAATATAGTTAGAAATCTCAAAAGCTTTAAAAAGGTTGCATATTTCAAATATTAAAAATACAAACACTTTTCCCTGCGACAATAAGGTTAATTTATCATCAGATAACAAAATCTTTTTTTCTTCTGCTTATGAATCCTTTAATAAACCAGTATTAATGAACGTATATGTTTCAATAATGCTATCAATACTAGAATCTAGTCTCAATTTAAAGGATCTGTATCGTATGCAAATCGTTGATAGCAATCTGATTGATACATATAAAAGTGCTAAGAAAAAACATAGACTACTTATTATACAAACGAAAAGTGCGTTTTACATGCAAAAAAATATATGGTTCTAATAGTATTAATAGGGCGACATGGCAAGTTATTAACGAGCTAACTGGTAAAAAAAAATGGAACAAAATATCAGTATAGTAGTAAATGACGCAATCATTAAGGATCCTCAAGAAGTCTCTGAGCAATTTAATAGATTTTCATAGATGCCCCAAATCAGATAGTCAATAAGATAAATGTACAGAATCATATTAATTTTAATTTCATGAAGATTCCAAATAGTATATTCCTAACTTACATAGACGAGGAAGACGACGGTCTCTCTATTATAAAACACAAATTAAAAATAAAACTTCATCTGGTCCCGATGATATATCCGGCTCTTATAAAAAATTGTGAAGTATATTGTGAAACCGTTGACCCACATTATTAATGAATCATTTAGAGATCGTGTTTTTCCTTTGATATTAAAAACCTCATTAGTATCTCCTATTTTTACGAAAAATGATATTGAAAATATGGAAAATTATCGCCCCATTTCTGTACCCCCGGTAATATAAAAAATCTTTGAATATGCAATGCTCTCGCAGTTGCTTACTTTTTTGAAAAATAATAAAATCATTAACAAGATTTTCGTGAAGGTCATTCGACTACGAGCGCTATAATCTCTTTCTATGAAGAAATATTGGATGCTATTATTGCTATTGAAGCAAGCAATAGTCCGACTGGAATTTTTTGCGATCTCAGTCGGGCTTTTGATTGTGTTAACCGTGACTTGCTACTAACAAAGTTCCAGGGTTATGGAATGAGAGGTTCGGCACATGCTTGGTTTTCTTCATATATAAGGGGGAAAAAAGCAAATGGTCAAAATACACAAATATGCACTGAAAGAAATGCGTTTTATTCTTCATTAGAATTCTATATACTATTATAAGACCATTCTATACTATATGTGACAGTTAAACAGGTGAATATTGGATATAAAACGTTTATTGCTAGCGCAGTTGTATAGTGACTTTAAACCTTATTCTTTATTAAATTATTGCATAACTAGTATACAACGTTTTTATACCCTTTACGAAATAATAGCAATAACTGTTATTAAAGTGTTCCATATCGTTATTAGAACATCTAGTACTGGTAATAAGTTTTATAATAATAAATGTATTAAACTGTTGTATACTCTGTATGAGTTAAAACATATAACATTAAGTTTTCAGAAATTTTATTGGATAACTGTAATTACAAGCTAAGGCTCTAATGTAAACATATATAAAACATACATATAAGCATTAAAAATGATGACAAATCGCTCCCAAAACTGTCCAGTTTATTTTCTTAGCAACGATGCACCCGTATTTTCTTGTATTACATGAGAATTTGCACTATAACT